>NW_007729748.1:0-25737 GCF_000696425.1 Galeopterus variegatus | reverse complement strand
TGGCAGCGCTCCCGCCGAGGGTTCGGATCCCACATACAGACCGGTTCCCGCTCACTGGCTGAGCAAGGGGCGGGCGCAGCACCGAGGGTTGCGATCCCGTTGCAGGTCCCGGTCCGGTATAGGCGCGACACTGAGGGTTGCGGTCCGTTGCCGGACACGAAAAAAGATAAAAAGGAAAAAAAAAAAAATTCTCTCTTGCTAAATCTTTTCCTTGACACTATTTAGTGTAAACCAAATTTAGTGAGATTTTTAGTGTAAATGGGTGTAATCTTTCTTCCATATGGTGGGATGATAGGCAGACAGGCAGCTGTCTTTCTCTACAAGGAAGGATCGAGGAAAGATGTCAGGAAGTAGAATTATCTAAATGATGCACAGATTATATTCGGACTTTAGTCTTGTATAGCTTGTATTGATTCAGGTATATGAATGAGCAATCAGCAATTTTTTCATGGTTTGGTTTTTCTTTAGTTTATTATAGCTTTATTTTTTAAAGTTACATATTTGTTAATTGCAGATATATACATGATACTGTACTTGTGTATATATATCTGTATGTACACACACATACACATACTTTTTTTCTGAATTACCTCTGTTCCTTTGATATCTACAGTGATTGTGATTTACTGGGTTTCTGTAAGTATTTGTTGCTGTTGTTTTGTTTTCTGTTATGCAATTTGAAATCTTTCCAAGCACTGATATGATTGTAATTCTTGCGGGAATAGCTTGTTTCCCTGAGGTTAAAAAGTTTATTTGGTGGCTGAGGCAAGGTTGGAGCTTTAGAGGAAAAAAGAAAAGGGTCTTTGGAGATCCTGTTTTAGTCTAAAGAAATGTCTTTACTGCTATACATGTATCATTATTAGTGCTCTACATATGTGCAATATATGATTCTATTCATTAATTTTACATTGAAAAATAAAGTGGAAAATAGTAAAACTATTTTTAGCATATGTCTAACTGAAAAAGTAATGATAAATTCTTATGAAACTATTTTATATGTTTATGTTTCTAGACTAGTATGTATCATGAAACTCAGGGGTGTTTTTTGTTTGTTTTTGTTTTGTAGCTAGCTTTTCATTAAATCCTACACAGCTATTAGGTAAAGGAATGTGTTATTTTAACAGCTGATAACATAGTCCTCTATAGGGTTTTATCATTTGCTAAGGAAAATGTAGTTTTGTGTTTCTGATCTTCGTCAAGGTATACGGTGATCTGATTATTGAAACTCAAGTTGACTAGCATCCTCTGGGCCAAAGATATTCCTGAAATATTCAGAAAATTGCTTCTACTCTTGGTCTTACTTTCTTAATTAATAACATTGTCTCAAAAAATAATTTTATTTTTTTCCATTCCCACTTGATGATGATTCCATCAGAGATGTAGCTGCCCCTTGAACTGAAGCTGAAGCTAAGATGAGCTCCAGTTCTATGCTTCATGTTTCTATTTCCTATTCTTAGTAAAAATATCTAAAGTATACTTTCAGAAACATTAGCAATGTCAGCCAGAGAAAAGACATTGAAATATGACTGATCTTCTTGCTGTCTCTGAACAAACAAATGAAAAGTTCCATGGTCAATAATTACCCTTATGAAATGCCTGAGGTTAACAGTAGACTCGTTTTAGACAAGAGCAAAAGAAATGCTCACTCTTAGCTGGAGGGAAATTCTTTAAACCTAACCCAGAGAACTTCACAAAGAGCTCAGCTAGCTAGACTACGTAAAAGTAGTTTCTAAAGTAAATAACTCTTCTTTTTACTTGCAAAAAAATAAAAAATAAAAAAACGCTTATAGAAATTCAGCTAACAGTCTGCTCCAAAGCAATCAGTCAGCTATACAAGAGCCTTATCATTGTTTTCTTTTTTTAGCTAGAGATAAGAAAATAAGTTGCAAAGATATTATAAAAATTTCAAGTAAATCATCTCATCTGATTTATTCTGAAAGGAAACTGAGACATGCTTACTTTGTACATATAATTTTGTCTTATCAGATCATTGGATTATTTTCTTTAGTTATTATAATGGTAGGTTGTTCACAATGATAAAACTGTTGTTTAAAATCTATCTGCCACTCTACAGAAATCTCTTTTAGGATCCATGGAAGATAGGAGAGGTAACTCGGAGAAGACATTTCCCTTGTCTCTCAGGTCTTAGCAGGTGCCAGGGTCCCAGGCTATGTTTCTCAACATATGTTCCAGTGGGAAGTTTGAATAGCTTGTCTATTAAATTATAAGATTTGCTTATAGTTCCCTTGTGACATTCCTTCCACAGAATACCAATGATCATTTCTTCCCTTTTTCTTTTGCATATATATATATATATATATATATATATACTCTACTTATGTTTTTTCTGAGCTTTTTACCATACAAATGAGAGAACAGCTTATCTTAAGTACTACTGATAAAGTTATTTTTCTTTTAACAGCCTTGCTTGAAAGAAGCATGAGGATGAGGCATTTTTAAATGACAGATACTAGTCACCTGTGATCACTTGTCCTGCCTTTTGCAATTCTGAACTTACTCTCTTTAATGGTTGGTTGCCAGACTTATGGAAATACCTTCCTGAATACTCCGTGATTAGATTAGTTGCCACTGTTACACCTATTCAAGTGTATTTTTATAACAACATTTGAACAATTTGGGGAAATTAGAAACTTTGAAAGACCATACAATTTAAGTAGTGTTATTGTAATAGAGTTTATTGTTATTATTATTATTTTGATGCAGGTGTCTGGAACAATCTGATTGACCAAATTGAGAAAGAAAAGCCATCACATTGTGGAAAATTGAAGGGTTAAGGAATTTCAATAACAAATGGGAGAATTGACTAAGAAGCAGAAAGAATTAATGAGGTGATAATAGTACAATTGTGAGCCCCCAGGGCAGAGCAAAGACCAAAAAAACAAACTCTTGGAAAGAGAATGCATTAAAAATAATCACAAAATTCATTTGGCGCAAGAAAATTATGAAAATTGGAATAGTTATACATGAACTATAATCCTTATTGTTCTCACAAATAACCAGAGTCATGCTTACTAAAGTTGATATCATGCTTTTCTTTGTGGAATACAAGAACTCTGAGTAAATAACCTCATGAATAGTAATTACCAAAGTTTGCAGCCCAGATTAAAGGAACACAGACAGATGGTGTTCCGACCATTTCAAGTTGAGACCTTTTTTTGTTGTTGCTGTTCGTGTTTAAAATGACTCTGTTTATTCCTCGGCCTTGTAAAGTAGTGTATGATCTCCCCTGGGGGAGTCACTGATCTATTCCACCTTTATGTGCTCTTCTGCCAGGCAACCAGACTTACTACCATGCATTGTACACAGTAGATGTGGAATAATTATGCACTGAATTAAAGTCATTGTGCCTATTAATAGAGAACAGAAGTAAGCGATGACAATTCATCAAAGCCAAGTAGCTAGTGAAGAGTTTGATCTTATTCACTTATTTACACTTGATTATTAAATACTTCAAAACACATGTGGTCATCATTTGTAGAAACATTTAAATTTGAAGTGACTAGCTGGTTTTTAAATTTCAATCAGGATAAAGCATTTTCCTGAAAATTCTTTTGCAGTTGTGGACAGAAAAAGTCAAGTGATTTACTTTTCTGTTACTAAAATCTAAGTCTTGATTTAAGATTTTCTTCAGCACATTGAAAGAAATCCCTGAAGAGGATTTGGTCAAGATATTCCTGTCAGGCAATAGCCTTTTTCCTCTTCCATACCTATTACCACTTAGTTATCATTAATCATATTTATGTACATTTTGATGTCAGATATTTGTGATGCGTCAGTGCAGAACAGGTTTATCACTTCCTTGATGACTGGAACCATATAGCTTATGCATCACTGTATTTAATGCAGCATTCATCAGATTGTTTTGCATCTTGAAGGGAAGATTCTCACATATTTGATGATTGAATAGGTATTATCATTGAAAGATATGTTCATTAGAGGCAGCAGTGGGGAGTAGTTAAGATTTTAGACTCTAGAATTAGACCCCCACCTGGTATGAATCCTGGTTTCACCACCTTCTACATGTACAATCCTGAGTTAATCACAAAACCTCCACTTAGCCTCGCGGACTTGTTGCAAAGAGTATAGGAGGATGCAATGAAGGTAAGGCTGAGAGCAGTGTCTGTTTCACAGTCAGTTCTCTGTGCATGCTGTTTTTTGTTTTGCTTTTTCCGCAGGAAATCTTGTCTTCTGGCTAAACAAGTTATACTGATGGGTTTGTGAAAACAAGGAATTTTAACTCTTTCCATATTTTCCATGATAGCAATGTAAATTTTGGCATGGATATCTTTTATCTTCAGATCAATATTTCAGTAGAGCAGGTATTGTTATCTCTGGATATTCTTTTGATTCTCATCTATTTGATGTCACTTCTCATTTTGTGTAAGGTGGAAAGGAGTTCCAGGTAAATTAAACACTGTTTATCATTTACATATTTTGATAATATTTTAATAAGTCACTGATTTTAATTAAAGACGTGTCAAATTCTTGTCTACAATACATATTGATAAATACCAGAAGGCTCATGATGGCACTCAGTGTTATAGTAGGGGATAGACAATGCCCAAGCAAGGCTTTGTTAATCACTTTCCTTTTATGAAGTTCTTGAAGAAGAAGCTATGCACACAGCAACAATGACAAAGGAGAGAAGGTGGGCTCTTTCGTGTGGAGCTGGCCAGCAATCTGAGGTTCTAAAGCTGAGATCTCTGGTCAGCTGTGTCAGGGTACCTGCCTCAGTCTCATGACCCAGATAGTCATCTTCTTATCATCACCTATGCTTTGATCTCATTCTCACTCAGCTCCTGCATGCCTATCAGTGGGAAATTCCATGGACCAAGTCTTCATGTGAGAAGAGGAAGAAGACAAGATGGCATGGTCTTGAGGGGCCTTGCCTTTGTTTACCAATCCCACTCCCCAGAAGTCTGTGGGTTTCTGCCTACTAGTAAATGCAGTGAAACAGTGTCCTGGATGTGACCTACCAGATTAGTTTTTCCTCCTCTTGGGAGGTGAACAGGGGTAGGGGAATGGGG
Source organism: Galeopterus variegatus (assembly GCF_000696425.1). Classification (NCBI taxonomy): domain Eukaryota; kingdom Metazoa; phylum Chordata; class Mammalia; order Dermoptera; family Cynocephalidae; genus Galeopterus; species Galeopterus variegatus. The sequence goes on along the minus strand of NW_007729748.1, from coordinate 20,689 downwards.
GGATGGGAGAAAAGCGATACAGCTCTGATTTAGGAGTGAAAAGGAAGATTTTTCCTCCACTAGATAAAGTATGTGTTCTCTTGAAAAGATTAACCCTGATTTAAACCCTCAAGTAGTTTAACACATGGATGTTTGCATCATTACTGATAAATGATGGCCAAATCAAGTTTATGCACTTTAAACAAATTGTAAAGAATTGGACTCTCTTTTTCATTTCTAATATCAAAATATTCTTAATATTAGTCTTACTCATTTGTTTTCTTTCTATTAATTTTTAGGACTGAAGTTCTCTGTTAACAGAAAATACCCTAATAACCTTATACTATTTGTAAATAATTTTCCATATTTCTTAAATACATCTCTTCATGTTTATTTATTTATTTTTTAAGAAACAGGGATTCAGTTTGTTGCTTGGGCTGGAGCACAGTAGCTGTTCACAGACACGATCCTACTACTGATGAGCACAAGAGTTTTGTTCTGCTCCAGTCTGGGCAGGATCACCCCTTCATCTCTGAATATTTTAAAATAAGGATTTTTATGTATCTTTAAAGAATCCGAATACAGAAAATGTTTCTCATTTTTTTGGTTCATAGTTTTCTGGTTTATTAGATTATTTATAAAATATATTTACTTTAAGGCAATAGGAACACTAGACTCATTTACTTGTTCCATGAATCCTTTAATTTTTACCTGTGCAAGCCTTAGTTTTATAATAGCTAATAATTAGAAGAAAATTTAATGCTAACTAAGACATCTCTGGTGGATATTTCCTGTTCTAAGTAAGAAAATGTAGATTTTATGGTTCTAACTACACATTATTTTAACCAAATGTGATAACTACAGCAATATTTAGTTCTCAGGTCAAGAACATTGTGACATCTTGGGCTTTTTATGTGATGTAATGGAGGAGTACTAATTTTGTTAGTTATAATAGCAAAACAAACTCAAAGGCCAGGGGGTGGTAGAAGGAAACTAACATTTATTTTACCAATTGCCGGGTACTGATTTGATCAAAATTATGTTATCTCATTTAACTCTTGTCACTATTCAGTACTGTTGATGGACATGGCAGGTGAGGAAATCCGATTTGCGTAGAGGGTGAGTAGCTTGCTCAAGATTATTCAGTAAAGAAGTAACAGAAGCTAAGTTTGAACCCAACCAAGGTTGTCAGCCTTCAAATATTATGTTCTCTGAATGTTTTCTCTGTTCCTAAAGATGTAACAGTAATGTGACATAAGCATTGGGGCTTCTCCTCTTTTGTTGATGGGAATCTTTCTATCACCATGTGATGAAACTTGGGCTGGCAAACTGGAAGATGAAGATATGAGGAGTGAAAAACCCGGGTGTTTTAACCACGCCATTACAGTGATTCCAGCTGAGGCCCCACACACGTGAAGGAGACCCTTCTACACTATTGAGGCTAGACCAGAAGACCAGCCTGGCCAATCTACAAAATTACGGAAAATACAGAGAAATAATTATTCATCATTGTTTTAAGTAACTAAGTTCTAAGGTCATTTCTTATGTATAAGAAGCTGATCGATATGCATTAAGTAGTTTTTGAAATAATAGTGTGAGTTAATTTACAAGGAGTGTTTTAGAATTCTTAATTGGAGAGAGCAGGCACAATTTAAGTTAATGAGAGTAACTTCAAATTCAATGACAACAATCTATAGACAACTTATTTGTCATGTAACTATGCTAATTTTTTAATGTGTGCTTACCTTTAGTTCTCACCACTATTTCATGAGTTGGATGCTATTTATCTCTCTTTTACAGATGACTGAACTGAGATTCAAAATAGTTAAATAATTTACCCAAGGTCACAAACACTTTATAAGTGATCTTGTTGGGATTTGAAACCTCATAGGGCTAATTCGAAAGTCTTTTATGTTACTTTCTGTGTTGCTCTCAAATAGCAACACATAGATCGAAGTTATGGAAGAGTGGAAGAAGGGATATGAAGAGAGGAAGTTTGCAAGCAGGATTCCTTGGTTAAAGCTGTCCACTCAAACTGTAAGAATCTGTCACTTTCTGATAGGGCAGCCTTTGTAAAAAATGATGGATTGGTGGGAAATACCCTGTGGTAAAGTTCAAAAAGATTATGGGATTAAATTAGAAAAGGGGGAGAAAGTCAAAATGAGAAGGAAAGTAAATGTGGGAAGAATATCAAAAAAATTCACATGGCAATTCTTGTTGCTGGGTTTAGCAGCCAGCCTAAGGAGTGAATAGAGGCATATGAGATGTCCTTGTGACAGTCTCAACCCTAGATTCAAGAGAGGAGAGACTAGGGCTGGCAGACTAAATAAATGAAGAATCTCAGTGATATTCGTATAGCAGTCTGTTCATCAGCCTAGATACCTTGTCTTGGGCAATTTAAATTCTCCTTGTGCCTGATAGACTTAAACTAATTTTGACTAGATTATTATGAGCAAATGTTCATGTCATATATTAGCTATGATAAATTCGTTTTGTCCCTTTCTCTTTTGTTTTAGATGAATTGAAAAAGTATTGACAAAGTTTAACTTAAGCTTATAGTATACTACGGCTCCAAGCTTGCATATGTTATTATTTGAATTATGTGGTTAAGGGTTATCACTGGGGTAAGCATCTGAAGTCAACCTTGCTCACAGGAGGAATAAAACCATCAGGAGCAACATCTTTGAATCATGAGTATGTTAATATGTATATAATGACAGCAACCTTCTCCACTGAACAACATATGGGTAGATCTTCTCTTAACCAATGAGTAATATGGCATAAACAAATTAAAAGTGGTGTCATATGACTTCACAGTCAAGTAACCAGAATATAATTAGTCTGATTTAATCCGGAAAGCAGATTCATTATTGCCAAGACGGTGATTCAGTGCTCTGTGCTAAATGAAGTAGATGTGGATGTTTAACAGTCAATTTGCACCATGTGTTTTTGTAAAAAAATTTAAAAATGATTTTACATTTTAGGTCATAAGGAAACTTTTGAAGACTTCAAAACTAAATGGGAACTCTTGGTAAATAAAAATAGCAAATACATGAAAGTGTTTTGTAGTCATAGCAAGAGTTAGCTGAATACTTACTCCACGGAAAGCAACATGTCTCTGTAGTAAATTTATGTCTGTCACCACTAGTTCACAATCTTCCCAGCTACATTTAAAATACTAATGATTTGGGTTCCATGTGGAATAACTTAATGAACTACACAATTTTAATTGTATTTTCATTACAAGTCTTGATACATTTCAGAATCTCTTACAAAAACTCTTTACTATCAATCCTACTATGAAAATATATTTAAAAATCCAATAAAACACTAAACATTTATGTTGCCATAATAGAACATAACAATAAAAATTTCTTAAATTTGTGTAGTTCTGTACATTTTTAGTGTGCTTACAAGTTGGCTCCTTTGCTCTTGATTATGTCAAGACAGCTGAGATACGGCAGATGAAATCATACCCATTTTACTTATGAGACAACTAAGACTCAGAGACATAAAGTCCCCTGTTCATAGTCACTCTGCTAATAGAAAATAGAGAGGAATAAAAGACAAGTTTTCTGGTTTTGAGAGAAAAATCTCTTTAAATTCTTACATTGCTTGTTCTTTCAATTAAATTACCTAAAGTCTTTATGAAAGAAACATCTAAAAATCTTTCTGACACTGACAATGGTGAGGAATAGTTTACAGCATAGTATTTATATATTTCCTGAAATGTTGCTAAACCTTCAGTATTAATTTCCACATATACTCTAGTATCATTCCAAAATGATTCTTTCTTATTTAGGCTTGATTCCCATTTTCAAAAAATCAGTATCATCATATAGGTTCTAAGAGGTTGAGGGTTTGTTTATCAGGGCAAAGCCAAACGTTTAGATCTGCAAAATAGGCCTGAAAATCTTGTGAGAGCAGCTTTTTCTAGGAGATTCCAGTACTAGACCATCATATTCCCATCAGTTAGATGCTTTAGAGAAGATAAAAGAAAAGCAATCTGTGACTAACAACAACTTTGAACAAGGCAAGAAATCATATTTCATGGCAGGTAACTTGTATGATTTAAATTTGAAGATACAATAACCTAAAAACAACCAAATACAGGGGGCAGGTAGACTAGAAGGCACTTGGTATTAATTGTTTTCAGATTTTTCCAAGACATCATTGATATGATTCCCATTGACTCTAAGAGAAGTTGCACGTCTAAAGTAAGAAGTCTGTAAAAATTTGATGAACTATGAAAACAATCATAGATCTTCTATCAATTGAATAAAATACACTTTATTGTGATTGACTTAGAGCTCAGTAGGATACATGCTGAAGAAGAAAATAACTGAAATTGTTCTATGGCAGTATTCCTTTGTTTAATTACTAACACTAGGTATAGTATATGATGCAATTTGAATAAAAGAAATGGGAGTATTTTGGACAATAAGGTATAGGAGTAGATATAATATATTTAAAAAATTCCCCATTTTTTACAAGAATTCTCACAACCCAGGTACAATCTAAGCCATAAAAATATTAGTGATATTAGCATAAGAAATATTAGCATAATGTCTTATTTCATTTTCTGTTGTTATAACAGAATACCACGGCTGGCTAATCTATGAAAAATGTTTATTTAGCTCATGGATCTGAAGGCTGAGAAGTCCAAGAACTTGGTGCTGGCATCTGGCCAGGGCCTTTGTGCAGCATCATAACATGGCAGAAGGTATCACAGGGTGAGAGTGAAGGAGTGTGTCGGCTCAGGCCTCTCTTTTTCTTCTTATGAAGCCATCATTCTCATCATGAGAGCTTCACCCTGATGATATTACCTAATTTTAATTACCTCTCCAAGGCCCCACCTCCAATCAACATGTAAAATTGGGGATTTAGTTTCCAACACATGAAATTGGGGGACACATTTGAACCATAGCACGTAATTTTTCTTTTTAGTACATATTCTTTGTGTTCTATAATAAGTAATATCAAGTTTAATTTAATATCCAGGGAAAAAAATTCAAATTATGAGGCCAAAATTCATCCAGTCTGAATTAGAATTTAAAGGGCTGAAGCTGGAAAATTTTTATTAAAAAAAATGGTTTCCAGGAGATTCTGATAATCATCTTGGTTTGGGGATTCCTTGAGCTAATTAACTTATATTTTTCTATTCTTTATCCTTACTCCCCATTGCACCCCACCCCCAGACTTTTCTCCAAATACATAAAGTTTTTCCCTAAATAATTTTCACTGATAATTCTCATTTTCAGATCCCCTTGGTTCCCCTATATTTTCTTCACGATTGCTTCTCCCAGGCTCTTAAGTTTTTCTTTCGATATCGTAAATCTGCTTGTTTATTCTCACTCTTACTAGGTCTTTCTTATCTCATTTTCCATTAACAATTTTGAGTTTTACAAGCATCCTTATAATATCTACTCAGGATTTTTACTCTACTATATAGACATTGTAACTTGAGTATATTCATGCGACTAGAGGCAAAGCCAGTAAGGCTTAAGATCCCATTTTTGAGAAGTATTCCTAAATAAATAAAAATATGCACAATGATTCCTCCACTCATCCATGTATCCAACAAATGTTTGTGGGTCTCCTATGGTATCTTTGGTGTTGTGCTACATTCTGGGGATTTGGTATGAACAAGAACATGCCCTCATGAGAAAACTCTATTCTAATAGGAAAGGCAAAAAATAATTCAGTAAGCATATAAATAATTTCTGACAGTGACAGGTACTTTGAAGAAATACACAGCAAGGTAGATGTTCATCGCAGCACACCTAAAGTATACAACAAGTAAGAAAAGTTTGATTAAATCGTAATAAATCAACCTGAAGGAATATTATTCAATTATAATTATCAAGACTTTACCACCAAACATGGAAAATACTTATGATGCAATATTTAGTGAAAAATACAGGATAAAAAATATCGTGTCTCTGCAAAATATGTAAAAAAGAAAACATTGAAAGAAAAGTCATTTTTGAGACCATATAATTTTCATAATTGCAATGTTATTTTGAATTAACTTATTAAAGATTATGAAATGTGAAAAAATATAGTTATTTGTTGTCCTGTTAAGCAAAGGGTTCTATTACCTGGTCCATCCATACACTACAGCACTTAATTTTTCATAATGGTAAACTTGAGGATTTTGAAGTACATTTTGAGTCATCAGGGAAAAGATAATACTTTACTTGTCTAATTTTTGTGCTAAATATATTTTAGTGTGGTTTAATTTTTCATAATCAGTGATGTATGAATGGAATTAAGTAGAGTAATAATCTATTAACCAGAATATTTGGTTAACCAGAACACATCATTTCCCTATACCCTAGATAATAGAGTTATTTATAGGAAAAAATAGATAAATTAAACCTCAACTCCAAAATGCTTTTTGTTGCCCTTCAATTTCTTTGCAGATGTTGGTTACTAAATTAGAATCCTGCAAAGGTATCTTGAGAGGCATAGAAATCTGTCTCTTCTTTTCACTTTCAAGTAATAGTTGTCAAATGCCTGTTCTTTTCTTGTCACTAGATATAGGAAATTGGGAATTGTTAAACATATTTTATATATTTTTGTCTGAACTTAGTTCATTCAAACCATGCAGTATTTATGCAAGACTATAATATCAATGATTATAAGATGCAACACTAAATTAAAAACAGCTTTTGTGGAGAAAAGAAATAATGATATTAAATACATATATTGAAATTTTTAGTCATACACCAATTCAGATTCAAAAATTTACTTGCAGGTGAATCAACCATAATAAAATTCCAGCCCAGATCCTGGGCTGATACTGGGAAACACCTGCGGCAGAAAGCACAGTTCCTAAATAGGGATCTATGGCCCATATCATTTTGAGGTAGACTTTTCATTAATGTGTTGTGAAATAAAAAAAAAAAAAAAAAAAAAGAAAAAAGAAAAAAGGAAAAGGAAATAGGGAACTTTTCACAACAATAAATTTATTCAATATAAAAAGTAAAATGGCCTTTCTTTTGTGAACTGATGATTATTGTATTTTTTGTTTTATTTATTTTTTAATTTAATTTTTTTCATTGTACATCATTATGGGGTACAGTCTGTTGTTTCAGTACATGCATACATTGTATGATGTTATAATCTGAATAGTTAGCATATCTGTCACCTAAACATTTATCAATGCTTTGTGGTTATAATATTCAAAATCCTCTTTTCTGGCTATCTTGAAATATATGGTACAATATTATTAGCTATTGTCGCCCTAGGGCACCAGAACTTGTTCTTGCTATCTAATTGTGACTTTGTACCAGTCTACCAACATTTACCTGGCCCCCCTTCTCCTTCCCTGTCCTGCTTCTGGTAACCACTATTCTACACTATTTCTCTCTTTCTTTCCCCTCTTTTAAATTTATTTTTCTTAATTGACCCATGATAATTCTATATATTTATGGAATACAATATGATATTTGGGTACATTCATCCTGTGTGCAATGATTATATCAGGGTGCTTAGTATATCTACCACTTCAACTAATGATTATTGTAGTTGGGCTTTTTGGTTTTTTAAAAATTTTTTATGGAATCAGAATTGATTTTATATGTAGTTCAGGGGTTCAGTGTTGACATATGTTGATCAAATTAATATTACTATATATTTACTATATATTTATATATAATATCAAATTAATATTACTATATATTTATATATATATTACTGTGTATATATATATATATATATATAGTTACAAATTGTACTTATTCTTTATGCCCCTTCTCCAATCTCTCCCTATCCCCCTCCTTCCCCCTTGCACCTCTGATAACCCTAGATTTCTTCTCTCCTTCTGAGAGAGTAATGGTTACTCTGTTGATTTGTTGCCTTGATGATCTGTCCAATGCTGAGAGGTGTGTTCAGGTCCCCCAATATTATCGTAGAGCAGATGCTTCTCTGTCACTCTGGAATGGGCTTTGTGGAGAGAGACATCCTCTTCTTTTCTCTGGTCTTTGTTGGTGACTCTCCTTGAGTCAATGCACTCCAGTGGCTGGTGGACCATCTGCATAGTGGGTGTGACATCTAGCCACTTTCATGGCAGCTGTGGTTACTGTGGTGGCTGTGGTGGACTATCCACATGGGGTTGATGTTTTTGGTATACTCTGTGGTGCTGGCAGTCTGCATGGCTGTGTGGGGGGATCCAATCCCTGGCTCTATGCCTCAGGACCCTGGGCAAGCCCCCAGGCACTGGCTCTGGGAGGGGGGGTCTGGTCCCCAGCTCCATACCTCAGATCCCTGGGTGGGCCCTGAGGTACTGGCGGTGTACCTGGTTGTGGTGGGGGTGGGGGTCCCAAATATTTTTGGGAAGTTTTTGAATACATGGAATTCAATGAATAGAAGTGGTCTAGTGGGACTAGCAGTGGACTTACTGTCAAAAGGACTGGTGTTGATTAGCTGTCAATTACTAGCTATGTGTTCTCAAGCATGTCTGAGTCTCAGTTCCTTCATTTGTGAAATAGGTCTAGTACCAAGCGTATAGGCAAAACTGCATTAATGACATAACATTTGATTTTCTCACCTATGTTCCTGCTCTGTAATTGCAACTAGTTACTTCAGGTGATCATGTTTTGTTAATTATATTGTTTAATTCCAGTTTTCTCAAAGCCATCCAGTTAAGAGAGTATTAATTAGCCACCTTCGGTTAATTTTCCTTTAAACCTTGAAGTTCCATTTGTACCCTTGACAAATCTTCGAGGTACTTTCTTGATCCTTTTGCAACAATCCTGTATCATACGATACTATCTTATCACTTTCTTTGCCATCTGTACTTTGTCATTAGACTCTCTTGAGTGACACAGTGGACTTTGATGAGTACCAACCAACATGGATTACAGTACAGAAACCTCAAGTCCTCAAATCTACAAATCATAATTAGTTCAGTAAAAATCTAGGACCCTGAAAAAGACAGGGAGAGAAACAACCCTTCAAAATTGAAGAAGGAATAATTGCCTCTATTTATTTCAAACCAAAAGACTCCTACTCTAGGAAATGTTAGCACAAAAGATGAAAATTGGTGCATTCAACATTATTTTCATTGGAATAAATTTTCATGTGGAATGTCAATTTATTTTTGAGTATGCAGTCTTGCCAAATCTAAAACTCTCATATGTGGTACTTTTAAATTCAATCTCTTGGTATGTCAAGAATTCTTATAGTACTCTTTTAAAATAAGATATCTATCTAATACTGGGAGCATTTATCTCAAATTCAGTATTTAAATTACTACTTTGAATGACTGCTGAAATTAATCTAATATCAAGTTTATATACCTTTATAATTTTTTTATTTTGACAACATAGTTTCATAAGCTATGATTAGTTCAGGGATTTTGTGGGTGTAATATACAAGATAAGCAGGTTGAAAGCTTTTTGACTTATCAAAGCCACATTTTGAGAAGTAAAGAAATGCAGCTTTCTTGACTGGCATCTCCATAATTATTTCCAGTTTTCTTAGCTGTTTGACAAGATCCCATTTGTCTTTAAAATAAAAAGACTATAGGGAGAACAACCTCAGACTTTCAACGTATTTAAAAAATTTTTCATGAGCAAACAGGATTTTAGCCAGAGGGGAAAAATTGACACCTTTTGGATTTTTAGGTCATATCATAATACTACTACTACAAATTCACCAAAATGTTGGCTCTAAGGAACATTTTGACATCATTCTTACAGTCTCTGAATTAACATTTAAATATTTATGCAATTTTTCAGTCTGGAAGAGGAACTGTAAGACTTCCCTGAATGAGAGGTTAAGCAAAGGTTATGATGTTACAAATTAGAACTAAATAGGACACTGATACTGAGAAACTGGAATCCTGTTAGTTAGACTAATAATGAATCAAGTCAATGAGACAAAAGGTCCCTCAAGGTGAGGTTTGCTGGAGTCTGAATATAAATGGCCATATCATTATTAATGCATCCATTCATGAAAACGCTATAATACTAGTTTATGCCACAGAAAAGACAGAATATGAGTCAGTGTGAAAGTGTGAATAAAGGAGAATTATTCATACCTCTCAATTTAAAAAAAAGTTCAATAAAGGGATAAATAAGTTTGACTAATTTGTAATATGTTTTCCCATACTGAATGAGTTTGGCATTGTTTTGATTTTTATTGGAGTAGTCATATTAGTTTATTGTAAAGAAAGCATTAAAAAAGATTAACAATTACAGAATCCATTTGGATCTTTAAATTATAATGTATCTTTTTTATTTTATTTTATTTTTATCAACTCTTCTCACTCTGCTAGTGCATTTCAGCCTATACAGGTTGAGGGAAGGAAATAATGTAAAGACTATAATGATATTTTTATCCCTGCTCTTAAGTGTAGGTGAAAATGGGCTGTTTTCCCAACCTGTAATTTTGAAGACACTTCAGAGAAATTTGAACATCTTTATTAAATGTAAATCTACCTTTATTATTTTGTTTCCTATTCATATTTAGAAGACTATCTCTGTGCAATTAATCTTTGTAGAAATTACATATGCTGATCAAAGATGTTGGAAGTTAAATGTCTTCTACAAGTTTGGAGCTGAAGGAAAAAGCTGGTAGTTATAATGACCAACTTCACCTTAAATGTATTGAGTGAAATTATTTTATATAGAGCTTAAAATAAAAGCAAATCTGCTTTGTCCCCAAATTTGGTTATCTTCCTCTGCAATGCTATAAGAAGTCATACTGTGCTGAGAATGATATTGTTGCAGTAACATTTAATGTTGTTTATTGAAACTTGAAGTTTAAAAATTGAATTAGATTCACATTGTTCTGCTTTAGCAAACTTTATCTGGAATATGATGTCAATAAAAGTTTTACAAATACTCATTTATCCTTTCTGATGTTTTAGTTGATAAGCCTGGACACACATTAATTTCAATATAGTACATAGCAAGTTGTTTGTCTCAGTTTTTCCAAAACAAAAGAATTTAGGCCCAATGAGAATATGCATGTGATTTAACAGTACAGCTGAGTTAAACACTTCATTCACCATATATTTATTTTGCACTCATTTTGGGCCAGGTTCTTTGTCAAGTTATGTGAATATAATGATGTGTTAAGTAGATGAGGTTTCTGCCTTCATGAAGTATACTACCTAATATTACCTGGAAACTTTATTAGTAATAAATAATCTGTTTCAAGGCCAGCCAGAAATGTTGCAAACTCTTTTATAATCATGAGTCTTTTAAGGTTTATCTCTCCAATGCTCTTCTCATAGTCCTCAAATTTTGAAAGACTTTACTAATAAATCAAATTCTCTGTTAAGAAATAAAATTTTCCATTAAAAATTAGCTATATGTATATATATATATATATATATATACACACACACACACACACACACACTGCTAATCAAATTTACAGTAACATTACCATAACCAGTTTCACTCATTGAATTAAAATGTAATGAAGTATTTTCTTGTTTTAAGAATTTTGGTATTGTTCATTAACTTTGGGGAACTCTCCCAGATTTGACACCACGCAATAGCTAAGTATCACTTGCATGTTCTCAGGTTCTTTGTTGAGTTTTCCCTTGGCTTCACTAGTTGATAGATTTGGAACTCTCAGAACTCTGTTTTAGAATTGTGGTTTCTCATTCCTCAAATCCTTTCATTCTTCAGCCATCCCCAAAATGGCTTCTGGCTTGAACCCTCTACATCTAATCCAAGTGTATAATCTGATCTAAAGGAATATTTTTAGTCCCAGTCTTCCATATTCCTGCTTCAAGGTTTGAAACAATTGACATCCTCTAACTTCTTGAAAATCCCTCTTCATTTGAGTCTTACAGAATTTCTTTTTCTCCCAGTTTTCTTGCTCTTTCTTCTATTCTTCTTTGATTGATCTTTATTCCTTTTCCTCACCCATGAATAAGTATTTTTTTCCCAGAAAGACCCACCTTTGATCCACTTCTATTCACAACTTGTGTGTTCTCCTTAGTGCTTATGATGTCAAACACAATTTAAAATTCTGGAGGACTCCCAACTCTACATTTCCCATCCTCCTTATTCTGAACTCATATTCCCCACTGCTTCTGGGTATACAGACAATAGCGGACTTATGGTGGTTAAATTTAATGATTTTTTTTACTTTATGATGCTACACATTCAGTTGAAACTGTACTTTAAGTACCCATACAATCATTCTGTTTTTCACTTTCAGTAAATTATGTGAAATATTCAACACTTTATTATAAAATATGCTTTGTATTAGATGATTTTGCCCAACTGAAGGCTAATGTTAGTGTTCTGAGCACATTTAAGGTAGGCTAGGCTAAACTATGATGTTTGATAGGTTTGATGTTTTAAATGCATTTTCAACTTATGATGGATTTATTGGGGCATAATCACATCCTAAGTTGAGGAGCACTTGTATTCATATGGGCCTTGTGTCAGTGCTTTTTGATAGCTAATCTCCCTGCACTGAACCTCCTACTCCCCACAAACATAAACAAACATGCCCACAGATAATCAAAACTTGATCCTCTTCTGTACTAATATTTCCTATAGGAATTACTCCTCATTCTCTCCAACTTCCCAGACCCAATTCATCACACGCTCCAGTCAGATCTATGTTTTGTATCTACCATTTTCTCCATAGTTCCTCTAGCTTAGTTTATCTCTTTCCTTTCTTCATTTCACAAACACATCTTGAGCTCTGTGTTAGTTTTCTAAGGACTGCTATAATAAAATATCACAAACTGGGTGGCTTAAACAAGAGAAGATTTGTTGTCTCATGGTTCTGGAGACAGGAAGTCTAAAATCAAGGTATTGGAGAGTTGCTTCCTTCTGAAGCCCAATAGCTATCTTCTCCCTGGGTCTTTTCACATGGTCTTCTCTCTACTGTGTGTCTCTGTGTCCAAATGTCCCCTTTTTATAAGGACACTAGTCATATTGGATTAGGGCCCACCCTAATGACCTCAATTTAATTTGATTACTTTTATAAAGACCCTTCCTCAAATAAGGTCATATTCTGAGGTCCTGGGGGTAAGGACTCCAACATATTTATTTATTTATTTTTTGGTTCAACCCATAACAAGATCCTACTATGTGTTAGGCACTGTTCAACAGATGACACATTATTCTTAAAAATGAACAAAATGATTTAAGGTGATGCTAAGTACTATGGTTAAAATAAAATAGGGTGATACTGTCTTTTTTTTTTTTAACTCTTGTAATAATTTTTCACCTCTCCTTGTCACTCTCCATTCTATCTGTTCACTCTGACATGGCCTTTATAGCTCAATAATAGCATTTGGAACTTCACACTGTAAGTGATCTGTATACATCTCTCTCTCTAAAACCAGTGAGCTCTGCAAGTGGTCATATCTGCATTCCTACCACTTTGCATAAGCCCTGTACACAGTGCATTTTCATTACATGTTTGTTGAATGAATTCATCTTCTAGTCACTAATCTGCCACATGCAGCAAACTCAAATAGAAAAAAAAAAGTCATGAAAGCCATACTCTTTAATGGAAAATTACAATGAAAAAAAAAAATTAAAATTAAGGGGTGATACATTTTTGCCTTGCCCACTGTAAATACAAGAATGGTAAATAAGGAGGAGTCTATCTGTTTTAGATATCTAGACATCTGTAAACATAAAGGATTCATTAGCTCAGAGCTTTATGATGATAAGAGAAGCATTTAATAGCATGACTGGAACTCACATTACAGAATAGAAGCAGTGGTGTAATGATAGTTGCCTGTAGAGTTACTTGTTTATAAAATTAATATACTCCCAAGTTCTGATATGATTGTCTCTGTTTTCCTCATTAGGGTTAGTGAAAAACCTTCAGCCAGGTGTGGCTTAGTCAAATACAGTTTCTCCTGTAGTCTAGCCCTTATTTTTCTTCTTGGGCAATTCTGGCAGTAGAAATCATTTTCAGTATGTCATGTACAATTTGGCCCTACCATATTAATTATAAAGCATTCTCAAAATCTGCTATGTATTTGCTTAAAGTTTATTCTAGCCCTTATTTTTCTTCTTGGGCAATTCTGGCAGTAGAAATCATTTTCAGTATGTCATGCACAATTTGGCCCTACCATATTAATTATAAAGCATTCTCAAAATCTGCTATGTATTTGCTTATAGTTTACCCTTGGCATATGACTTTTATCAATAATATTTCCAAGCAGTCTTTCTTTCCTTCTAGTAAGAGCAGTTATGTTTTAGTCAGAGTCAGCTTTGGTGCCTCTTTGCTCTGTCCTTACCTGACTTCTTTTTGGTGGTGGATGGGACATAATTAACATGGCAGGAAAAGTAACTAAAGAAACTTCTACACAGGAGTTAAGCTGAAAAGAACAACCCTATTGTGCAGAAATATGAACTCCATGGTCTATGTCTGCTTAACTTCAGAAAACCTCTGTGTGTAAGTGTTGCCTTGTCTCTCACAGGGTGACAATGCCTTTCCTTCTCACAAGATTACTGATAGATGAGACAGTATGTGGAAAAGTGAAAAGTGTCATGAAAATGTTAATTGTAGTATTACTATGATGACTTATCTAGGACCAAATGGCTGCTGTATAATGAAAAAATTTGAAGACAGAGCTTGGTTTGAATTTCATCCCTGAGAACTGTGTCTCTTTGATTGCACTGAGTTTGTGCATTTTAAGAATGGAGAACAGGGACACATTTTTGTTTTTTAACCTGTGAGTGTACCTATCCCCTGTTAATCTTGTTTCTAGATATGTTTTGATGCACAATTTGAGGAAGGGGTAGCTTGAGACTACAGCAGTGATGTGGTGTGGAAATTGGGGGCACTATGATGGGCGGAGGAGGTAGTTATTGTGGAGAGCAAGGAGAGAGGGGAATTGTGAGAGAGCAGAATAAAAAGCATGTAAAAAACCTGGAGGTTTATAGGGTTATGGCATCTGAGGTGGCCGTGGTTTACAAAAGAAATGGGTCTTGGGAAAAGGGATTTGACTAAGTGTTTTTGTAAGCTAAAAATTGGATCCCCCTTAATGTTCTTTGAAAGTCAGAAATAAATATTGGACTTCCTTTTTAATTATTTGACAGCTGGGTTTTGCTTCCATGAATTCTATTGCATGCATGAACTGGAAAATGTGGGGGGATCATGATTAGTTTTTTTGGTTATAAATAAAGAGGTAAATAGAAAATGTCTTGCCCTAAGAATCCACAGGTAGAGAGTCTGGCATTTGAGTTTTTCAGTTTTGACTTATCTGCATTACTGAGCTCTAAGAATTGGTGGTCAAAGTTTTGAATAATAATTGAAGTAAAACAGAAAATACTGATTTTAGGATTCTAAGAGTAACTGGTATTTCCATCATTCCTATTTAATGAGAGGTACTGAGTGAAGAAATACCTAGATATAAATTTGGGGCTTTGGGAGAAACATTCCTGCTTCTAGGCCACTGGGGTGTCATTTTGTAAATTGCTTCTCCAGCATTCTGACTAGAGTTGCCAAATTTCTATGAATTTAGGATTTGAGTCAGAAAAAGAGTCCAATCTATTACAATTATAAACCTAAATGGTGTGTCTGGCTGTGCCCTTGTGAGGAGTGGATTGATTTGTGCTGAATGCCACCAATGAAAATCAACCTTCATTCACTGACTGTGTCTACAGGACCGAACTCTAATGTGTGGAAGTCCTTCAATCTTGTTTTCCATCTGAAAATCAGCTACCAGCTGGGATTTTTCAGTAGTAGTGCCTTTTTTGAGCTGGAAATATGAACGTGTCCATGAAGATGGTGAGAGTAAACTAAAGAGTGAAGAGTCTTTTGCCCTTAAATCTCTCTCCTTTCAGATTTTTGGAAGACCCCAAATTCCCAGTGTTACTCTCTTTTCTTGGTTATAACCAGTTTTGGCCACTGATAAATATAATTCAATGTTGTTAAACCAGTAACACATTTTGACTTTTTCGACAGGGTTGCCTCTATCTGAATTAGTTTATCAAATTAGCTGGCATAAATCAGGGCCCTCAGGAAACGATGGGGGAGCCGAGTGTCTGAGAAAGAGGGGGTGAGCAGAAGGCTCAGGGGAACATGAGGAAGGGGGAAGGAGCATCACCGAGAGTGACTGTGGGAGTTAGTGAGGAGGCAGAGGGGGTGGGAAAAAGAGGAGCTCTTTCCACCTTCAGTCTAGGATCAATCCTGTCCTGAACAAGGGAGCAGAAAAAAATCCAGTTAATTTGTTTGTTGTTGTTGAATTAACTGCATGGAGATTCTCTTTATTACACTACTGCAAAGAGTTTTAATCCACAGTTTTCTGTTGATGATATTTCAAGAAAACAACAGAAAGGAATCGTACAAACAAAGAAATCCTGGGACTTTATATTTAGCACATTGAGAGGGGAATTTTCAAGAAATTATTTTAATAATTCCTTACATTTGTAAAATATATCTGAAACTAATTTCTGATATTTTAGTGGAATGAATGGTAAAACAAAACTTTTATTATCTGTTTTATTGATATAGAGTCCATTTTATTCATACAGAAATGCAATGTTAAGCTCTGATGTTCTTATTGACAGTAGCATCTTAGAATGCATGGAAAGAAGACCCCTAAGAATTTTATTTAATTTGATCTGAAATCCATGTGCTGTCATTTAGAGAGATCAAGTATAAGAACCTGGTGGGTATAAAATGTACTCCTCATGGTCCTATTTAGAAAGATGCCTCAAATGTGAGTTTTCACAAGTTCCACAAAACACATTTTCACACCAAATTTGTTACAGACATGTATTACAAAATCTCCCTATTGCCATTTTAATATAGAATGGAAAAGTTTCCCTTGAGTTTGCAAGTGTGTTTCAAGTACAGGTAGGGGAAAGTAAAGCCTGTATTAACATCTGCCACTTGAAGCTGCATTGTGGCATTTAGACTTTCAAAGAGATTGTGTGAAGGAATATATCTTTTCTTAATGTAGATCGATGGAACGTTACAAATACAAAAGAGAGTATTTACTAGGTTCTCTCTTTACTTTACAAATTAAAAATAACGTCAGCCATGTGTACACTGCTGTTATCTCTAGTTAAACGTAATCAAGAAGGATCAGGAGGACCAGGTGGGTGCAGTGTCAATGTATTTTGTTCCAGTTGTATGGTTTTCAAGAGAGCCCTATCTATGAGGTCATGGGTCAAGTACTTTAACTTATACAAAAGTGTGTGAACAGTCTGGGTGATCGTGTGCTTCTTGGTTGAGTGCTGGAGTAAGGGAGAACCCAGCCTGGCACACGTGTCCATACACATGCATTGGTGTGGACATTCTTTTTCCAAACCACACTCAGGCATCACCTCAACATATATGTTGTTAAGACTGTGCAGGAAAGAACTAATTAAAATTTTTGCTTTTTTATCTTGAGAAAGGAGTACCTATTTTAAATTCATGCAAATTCCCCATTCAGGATAGTGGCAGTCCTGAATGAATGATGGGACATCTTACTCTTTTCTTTTAATGTATTTTTTTCATTGTACATGTCTATGGGGTACAGTTTCATGTTTCAATACATTCACATATTGTATAATGATCTATCAGAATAGTTAGCATATCTATTACCTAAACATTTATTATTTCTTTGTCATTATAATATACAAGATGTTCCTTTCTGGCTATCTTGATATATACAATACAATGTTTTTAGCTACTGTCACCTTAGAGGATTCAAACTTATTTTTTCTATCTAACTGTAACTTTATAACTTTGTTCCAGTCTAGCAAACTTTCCCCAGCACCGCCTCCCCCACCCCTCTCCCTTTCACTGCCTCCGGTAACCGCTATTCTACTCTCTACTTCTCTCTTTTTTCCCCTTTTAATTTATTTTTCTTAACCGACCCATGATAATTGTATTTATTTATAGGGTACAGTATGATATTTGGGTACATTCATGCTGTGTGCAGTGATCATATCAGGATGCTTAGTATATCCATAACATTTGTCACTTATTTGTGTTAGGAACACTCAACATCATCTGGACTAGCTATTCAAAATGCGCATACTTTGTTGTTACCTGCAGTCTCCCTATATTTCTATAGAACCCTAGAGCCCGTTCTTCCTGTCTCTCTACTACTTTGTATCCACTGACCACCTGCCTTGGGTTGAATGTTCCCCCAAAAGTTAGTCTCCACTGTGACAATGTTAAGGGGGTGGTAAATCCTACTATGGTAATTGAAATGTGGGTCCTTGAAGAGGTGATTAGATTAGGGCCATGCTGTAGCAGATGGATTAATCATGATGGTTAGGAGCGTGGTTCTGAAGGCTTTAAAAGAAGAGCACATGAGAGGTTAGTCTCTCTCTGCTTTGCCATTTTCTGCCATATGAGACCCGTGGGTCACTGTCGCCATCACTGAAGCCTCACCAAATGTGTTCCCTGGACTTTGAACTTCCCAGCCTCTGAAACTGTAAGCCATAATTTTCGTTTTCTTACAAATTATCCAATTCTAGGTATTTGCTATAAGAAACAGGAATGGACTAATACAGCACCCTCACCCTCTTTTCTCCTCCTCCCCATTCCCCCCTCCAGTCTCTAGTAACCACTATTCTACCCTACTTATATGAGATCAACTTTTTTTGCTTCCACGTATGAATAAGAACATGTGGTATTTTCTCTATCTGTGCCTGGCTAATTTCTATTAATGTAATTTTTTCCAAGCTCATCCATGTTGTTGCAAATGTCAGGGTCTCATTCTTTTTTATGGCTGAGTAGTATTCCACATATATATATATATATATATATATATATATATATATACACACCACATTTTCTTTATCCAACCATCCATTGAAGGACATTTAGGTTGGTTCCAAGTCTTGCCTATTGTGAATAGAGCTGCCATAAACATGGGAGTGCAGGTATCCCTTTAACATGATTTCCATTCCTTTTGATATATACCCAATAGTGAGATTGCTGAATTGTATAGTGGTTCTATCTACAGTTGTTTCAAAAATCTTCATATTGTTTTCCATTTTCCACAATGGCTGTACTAATTTACATTCCCACCAACAATGTAAAGAGTTCCCATTTTTGTGCCTCCTCACCAGCATTTGTTAATTTGGGTCTTTTTGATAATACCCATTCTAACCGGGGTGAGATGATATCTCATTGTGGTTTTGATTTGCATTTCTCTGATGATTAGTAATGTTGAGAATTTTTTTTCATATCTTGTTGGCCATCTGGAATTTTTTTTCATATCTTGTTGGCCTTTTGTGTATCTTCTTTTGAGAAATGTCTATTCAGCTCATTTGCCCATTTATTGATTGGATTTTTTTTTTTTTTTACTATTGAGTTATTTGAGTTCCTTGTATATTCTAGAGATTAACCCCTTGTCATATGCATAGTTTGCAAATATTTTCTACCATTCTGCAGGTTATCTTTTTGCTCTGTTGATTGTTTCCTTTGCTGTGCAGAAGCTTTTTAATTTGATCTAATACCATTTGTTAATTTTTGCTTTTGTCCCCTGTGCTTCTGAAGTATTACTCATAAAATCTTTGTTCAGACCTATGTCCTAAAATGTTCCCTTATGTTTTCTTCTAGAAGTTTTATAGTTTTGGGTCTTACATTTAAGTCTTTAATACATTTTTGAGTTGATTGGGGTATAGGGTTAGAGACAGGGGTCTAGTTTCACTCTTCTGCCTATGGATCTCCAATTTTCCCAGCATTTATTGCAGAGACTCTCCTTTGTCCAATGTATGTTCTTGGTTTCTTTGTAAAAAATCAGTTGGCTGTAGGTAGTGGATTTACTTCTCATTTCTCTATTCTGTTCCATTTGTTTGTGTGTCTGTTTTTGTACCAGTACCATACTATTTTGATCACTATAGCTTTGTAGAATATTTTGAAGTCAATGAATGTGATACTCCCCACTTTGTTCTTTTTGCTCAGATTGCTTTGGCTATTTGGGATCATTTGTTGTTCCATATACATTTATTTAAATTGTTTTTTTCTATTGTTTGATGTATATGTCATTGGTAAATTTATGGGGGTTGCATTGAATCTGTAGATTGCTTTGGGTAGTGTGGTCATTTTGACAATATTGATTCTTCCAATCTGTAAGTATGGGATTTCTTTCCACTTTTTGTGCCTTCAATTTCTTTAATCAGTGTTTTATAGTTTTCATTATAGATATCTTTTACCTTTTTGGTTAAATTTATTCCAGTGTATTTTGTTTTTTGTCAACTATTATAAACAAAGTAGTTTTCTTGTTTTTTTTTTTTTTTCCTGCAGTTTGTTGGTGGTGTATGTGGAGTATACATAAAGCAAATGTATTTCACAGGGCCTGGTTTTCTAAAGCCTTGCAGTTTCAGGTTTAGCCTAGCATCTTAAAAGTACATATAAAATGTTGAACTTGCAAAAGACAGGAAATTATTGTCAGGCTATAGTCTCTGTTGTAATAAATGTGGGAAGAGAACCCCAATTCGTGGTTAATTTCTCAAGGAAGGAATGCCTCACTCTTGAGGGTTCTGGGAGATTAACCCCTTTGGGGCTTCTCACTGCTTGGAAGAGATGGGCTTTGAGTAATCTTTTGCAGCTCCACCACGCAGAGGAAGAGGGGTGACAAATCCGTGGGAGGCAAGTCAACAGGTGTATAGAAATGCTACTGATTTTTTTTTTTTAAGTTTCTTTTTTTTTCGTTAAATATTTATTTTGTCAATATACAATGTATATGAGTATTATGGCCCATCACCGACACCTCCCTCCCTCCTTCCTCTCTCCCCTCCCCCCCAAGAAT
>NW_007729747.1:221537-223781 GCF_000696425.1 Galeopterus variegatus | reverse complement strand
GGGATTGAAGTCCCTTGTATGTCAGGAGATCCTTTAAGTGGTGGGGGGAAAGGATAGTTAACGGTGCCCTGAAAGTTAATTTGTATGCCTCCTTTTGTAAGAGCTGTCCGGCAGCTAGGGCCCTTATGCAGGGTGCCCATCCACGGACAGTGGAATCTAACTGCTTAGAAAGGTATGCTACGGGAGCAAAGGTGGGTCCATAATTTTGTCCCAACACCCCGAGTGCCTGTCTGCCCTTCTCATGGATGTACAAGAAGAAAGGTTTAGAGAGATCTGGGAGACGAAGTGCCAGTGCCTGTACAAGGGTCTGTCGCAATTTTAAAAAGGGATGGCGGGTGGAGGAGAGTAGGGGTTCATCAGGGGGACCCTTAGTTAGGTTATACAGAGGTCTGGCCAGGAGGGAATAATTTGGGACCCAGGCTCTGAAGTATCCAGCTAATCCCCAAAATGACAATATTTCAGCCTTTGTTTGGGGAATGGGAAGGTCCATGAGAAGTTGTTTTCTGTTAAGCGTAATTGACTTTTTCCCTGGGGAAAGGAGAAAGCCGAGGTAGTTTACCGTTGACTGGGAAATTTGGGCTTTATGTGGGGAGACCTGATATCCTTTATTAGCTAAGTGATTTAATAGGTGAGTGATATCTGTTTGAGATTGCTCCCACGAGGGGCTGCACAAGAGAAGGTCATCTACATACTGAAGAAGCNGGAGTGTCGGGTGTGAGGATCAGTCCAAGTGAAAGCAAAAATATCTTGAGAGCTTGGCACTTGAGGTATAGAGAAGAAAGCATCCTTTAAATCCAAAGCCAAAAAATGGGTTGTGGTGGCTGGAATGTTAGAAAGGAGGGTATAGACATTGGGCACTAAGGGATGGATAGGGATGACTGAGGAGTTAATGAGGTGCAAATCCTGTACCAAGCAATAGGTCCCGTTAGGTTTTTTTACAGCTAGTATAGGGGTGTTGAAAGGCAAGTGAGTGGGCCGGAGATGGCCCTTTTTTGTAAATCCTGAATGATGGGGCAAAGGCCAGGAAGGGCTGTGGTGGTCAGGGGATACTGGGCCTGGCATATAAACTTAGTGGGGTCCTTAAGCCTAATGTGTATTGGAGAACACTTTGCAGTGGAGGGGCTTGGCGTGTCCCAGACAACTGTGTTGACAGGCTCAGTTAATGTTGGAAAAGGAGGCCGTGAGTCCAAGTCGTCGGCCAGGAGTGCTATAAACTGTGTGGTAGGCGAGGCATGGGAGGTGATGCTGATCGTAACCCTGAGAAGGGAGAGAATATCTCTTCCCATTAGAGGGATGGGACATTGGGGCATGACAAGGAAGGAGTGTGAGAAGGGTGTGGAAACATCTTGCATTGTGCATGTTAATAGGGGGGTTTTATGACGGAAAATCTGTTGACCTCCTACCCCGACAATAGGAGAGGTGGAAGGTGTAGTTGGACCCTAGAACTCCCTCAGGACCGAAAAAGTGGCTCCAGTGTCTAAGAGGAAGGAAATGGGGCGCCCATCCACCACAAACCACACCCTGGGTTCCTGTGTCGTGATGGTCATGGTCGGGAACAGAGACCCAAGGCCCCATCAATCTTCTCCTGCTAGTCCCAACAGGTCGGGCTTAGATTGTGGGGTGATTGGCCCTTCTCCCCTTCGAGTGGCAGGGCAATCAGATCCCCAATCGCCCTTTTTGTGGAATTTGGGACAGGGAGTGGTTGGAGGCTGAGGAGAGGGGCAGGCTTTTCCCCAATGTCCCTCTTTTCCGCATTTAAAGCAGGTTCCAGGGGGCGGCTTATGGGTTTGTGGGTGCCTGGGTTGCGGCTGTCCTTGGATTATTTGTGCAAGCATCTGAAAATTTGCCTGATCAGCTCTCTGCTTGCGGCATTCCTTTTCCTCCTCTCTATTATGAAAAACCTTAAAAGCCACCATAAGAATTTCAGTCTGAGGAGTAGCGGGCCCCTGCTCTAGCTTTTTAATTTAGCCCTAATGTCGGGGTAGCTCTGGGCTGGGAAATAGGTCATTAAAACATGATAACCATCTGGAGTTTCTGGGTCTAGATTGGTATATTGTTGAAGGGCCTTGGTTAACCTGTCTAAAAATTCGGAAGGGGGCCGGCCCGGTGGCGCACTGGATAGTGCGCCGCTTGGGAAGCGCGGCGGCGCTCCCGCCCGAGGGGTCGGATCCCACATACAGACCGGCTCCCGCTCACTGGCTGCGCGAGGCGCGCCAGCGGCACCGTGGCTTTCAACCGCGTTTA
>NW_007729747.1:205862-220607 GCF_000696425.1 Galeopterus variegatus | reverse complement strand
AAAAAAAACAAAAAAAAAAAAAAAAAAAAAAAAAAAAAAATCGGAAGGGGTTTCTTCCTTTTTTTGTATTACTTCCTGCACCTTTTGGAGATTTACAACTTTTCGAGCAGCCCATTTGAGGCCAGCTACAAGGCAGGAAGCAAAAACATCATGGGAATTTATGCCAATAGGGGTGTTATAATCCCATTGGAGATCCTGTTCTGGAACTGCATTGGGACCTGTAGGGTGGTTAGGATTAGTCCTGTGTGTTTCGTCTGCATGGGCTCAGGCCAATTCCCATACACGCCTTCACTCCTCAGGAAGGAGAGTGTTAGCTATCAACATGTATATGTCATGGTGTGTGAGACTGTAAACCTGCAGGATCCACTGAAACTCCCTAACATAGGTGGTGGGGTCAGTGGTAAAGGAGCCCAGTTTCTTCTCTAATTGTGTGAGATCAGAGATGGAAAAAGGTACGTGAACTCTGATTACCCCTTCTGGGCCAGCCACCTCTTGAGGGGGTGCAATAGTGGGAGGGACCGGAGGAAGCCCCTGTGATCTAGTCCGTGGAGGACTAAAAGATTTTGCGGGAGGAGGGGAAACGGGTGGCAGCTGTGGAATTGGAATGGAAGGGGAAGCTGAAATGGAAAATGTCGGAGAGGAAACTGAGGCGGAGGGGGAAGTGGGAGCGGAGGGAGTTGGGCGGTATGCGGGTGGTTCATCCGCAGGATCAAAAGTAGGAGGGTCAAGAAGGGGTGGAGACTTATAGGCCAGGAGGACTTGGGAGGGAGAGCATGAAGAACAAAGATGGGGATTTTGTCTGAGGAGGCGAAAGGCCTCGACATAGGCGATCTCCTTCCACTTTTTGAGGCGCTGGCAATAGTTAAAAAGGTCGCGAAGGAGGTCTGGGTCTAGGGATCCCTCAAAAGGTCAATGGTTTTGGTTGTCCAGGGGGTACTGGGGCCAATCTTGAGTGCAAAATCTGATCAAGAGCTTTGACTTAATGTCTGGTGTAAGGGAGAGTACAGTAAGGTTTCTGAGTAAGCATTTGAGGGGCGAGGTTTCCAGAAGGGATGAGGAGGCTCCCATTGTGAAGTGGACAGAGATAAGGAAATCAAGAGGGAGAGAAAAAGAGAAAACGAGGAAATGAATCCCTGGGCCGGAAGTGGGTCAGCAAAATCCAGGAGGCGTCCCCCGAGGAGTTTGTGAGCCACGGAGATTCTATAGGAACTGGATTAGGAGGAGAGTGAGGGTCGTCACCCACACTTCAAGCTCCCGGGAGGCACAGTGCCGGAGGCCACAAGGAACCTAGTACTAGGATTTTTGGAACCCGTTTTAGCGTCCAGAGAGAGAAGCAGAAAGGAGCCTCCGCCCTGAACCCTCACGCTCAAAGGCTCCTGGAGAGAAGGGAGTGGATAGCTGGAGGGTCCGCCACGACCGTAAAGGTCTTAATGGGGTGTAACTTTACATCTCTTAAGGGCGTTGGAGCCCTGATGGTCGATAACTGCTCCGCTGTAGCCCAGAAGAGGGTGGCAGCCCTATAAGGGAGACTTACCCAAGGGTGGAAGCAGTGGCGAGTGCGAAGAGCCAGCGCCCAAAAAGGTGGACGAGGGCTAGCTGCCTTGGTTGAGACAGAGGCGGGGCCCACAGTGGACAGTCCCGCCTCCCGGGTTTCAGCACCAATGAAAGGATGAGGCACAAATGCAAGGCAGCTTGCCGGAGAAGTTCTGATTTTACTTAGCGTGTACATCTGTTTTATAGGGTTAGAAGAGAGTTGATAGGTTTACAGGGGACATGGGGGCGTTTGGGGATTGGATGGATTATGTTGCTAAGGGGCCAGGAGCAGGGAGCCTGTGCTGTTGGACGAGGGCTAGCTGCCTTGGTTGAGACAGAGGCGGGGCCCACAGTGGACAGTCCCGCCTCCCGGGTTTCGGCACCAATGAAAGGATGAGGCACAAATGCAAGGCAGCTCGCCGGAGAAGTTCTGATTTTACTTAGCGTGTACATCTGTTTTATAGGGTTAGAAGAGAGTTGATAGGTTTACAGGGGACATGGGGGCGTTTGGGGATTGGATGGATTATGTTGCTAAGGGGCCAGGAGCAGGGAGCCTGTGCTGATTGGCGCACGATTCGCGCCGGAGGGAAGGTATTGTGGTGCCGGCGGGAAGGAAAAAGGCGGAAGAGAAGGGTAGCCAGTGCCATGATGAGGCGTGGCCGGAAAAGGGTTCTCATACGACCTAATAGAAAACATATGGAACTTGACAGTAGGAATTATTGCATAATGAGTAGGAATTATAAGATGTGGTGACAAACATTGGATTAGTAACTGTGTTATGTAAAATTACTTTTATTTAAGGGTCATGTTTCATGCCTACTTGATCTTAGGAGAACCTGAAAAAACTAAGATAGGCTTATGAGAGGGTCTTCAAAAAGTTCATGGAAAGCTTCATATTATCTTTTAATTTCATTTTTTCATAAACTTTTTGAAGTACCCTCAAATTTTCATTTTCTTAGATGTTTGTTCTGTTAATCACACTTTTTATTCAGACACATAATGGTCATTACAAATATATCCACATTGTGCTCTAACTTCTCTTAAAAATATTTTCTATTATTACCAGACTTTAATGATGACAAATGTTACACTATATCACCATCACATTGTTTATTTGAAAGGCAGTGTTAGTTCATTCTTTTAAAAGATCTTTAAAAGTTTGTGTCATTCTAGATAAAGAAGTGTTCTGAAGTAGATTGCAAATCTTTTTGGCTTTAGATTTTTGCTCCATTAGTTAAATCTAGTAGTTATTGATTGAACATTCACTGTTTGTACTAGGTACCGCAGATAATACAAAGATGCAATATAAACATAGTCTTGTTTTGATAGAATTTGTAACCCGGATTGGGTGAGAGGATTTGGATTAGACAAATGCAGTTATATCCAGAGCACAACAAAGAAAGTGTAAGAAGTGAAAACATGTGCTGTGGGGGTTAGCTAGATAAAGTACTTGCATATGTCGGAAGACAAAATTACCACAGTTTACTTTAAAGATCTCAGTTGGTTTTGTCAGTGAATCTAGAATTGGGTAATACTTTATTCCATAAAATTGGTTAAATGTTTGGATGAGCTGAGCAGAAGAGATTGGCTTTAAAGATGCAGAAGAGCTGAAGAAAGCAGGAGCAAAGAATAAAGCCTTTCAAAACTTGTAAGGCAGGGACAGGGAGACAGTAGAGAAATAACTGGTTAGTTAATAACAGGTTACTTCAGGCTACTTCTTTTGTGGAAGGATTAAAGCAGAGGAAACTTCATTATTATGCCCATTGAAGGTTTGAAAACCCACCTGTTTGGGAAATTGGTTGTTATCTCTCTTGATTTCTCAGAAGATCAGGTAACTTAGTTTTGTTTAGGTGATGTGAAATTTTAGTAGGGGTAACTCCATTTTGATTTTTAGTCTGTTTTGTTGGGTCCTAGTGCAGGAGGTTAGTCTAAAACAATGAACTCTTATAATTTTTATTTAATAATCCAGTTTGGGATGATAGTGGGAATATAGAGGTCAGGAAAGGCTTTGCAGACAGAGTAGGTGGGTTTTGACTAGACTTTTAAGGATGAGGAAAATTTTAATGGGGGGGGGGTCATGCAGTGAAGAAAAGAAATAGTATGGGTATGGAATGTGTCCAAAGTACAAATCAGATCAGTTGGAGTCAGTGTTCGTAGAGTGAAAAAATGTGAGAAAAGGCCAGAAAAGTAGATTGAAGTTATGGAGAACCTTATGCCCAGCTGAAGAGTTTGTATGTGATTTTCTTGGCAGTATGTTATATTTGGATATTTCAGAACATATTTTTTTTAAACAAAATCTTGTTTGTAGTAAAATATATAACAAAATTTGTGATTTTAGCCATTTTCAGTGTACAATTCAGTGGCATTAATTACATTCACAAAGTTATGCAGCCATCCCCATTAACTGTTTCCAAAACTTTTTCATCACCCCATTCTGTCCTTCCCCCAGCCCTTTAACCTCTAATTTACTTTATGTCTCTATGAATTTGCCTATTCTAAGTATTTCATATATGTAGAATCATGCAATATTTGTCTTTTTTGTGTCTAGTTTATTTCACTTAGCATGTTGTTTTCAAGTTCTATCCATGGTGTAGCATGTGTCAGAACTTTATTCTCTTTAGGGCTGAATGATATTCCACTGTAGGATATATACCACATTTTATTTATTTATCTCTTGATGAACACTTGGGCTGTTTCCACCCTTTGTCTGTTGTGAACAGTGCTGCAGTAAACACTGGCATACAAGTATCTGAGTCCTTCTTGTCAGCTCTTGAGTATACTCCTATGAGTGGAATTGCAATCCTGTGTTTTAGCTTTTTAAAGAACTGCCAAACTGTGGCTATACCATTTTACATTCCTACCAGCAATGTGCAGGGGTTCCAATTTCTGCATGTCCTCTAACTTGTTATTTTCCATTTTTATTTTAAATTATAGCCATCCTTGTAGTTTTGAAGTGGAATCTCATTATGGTTTTGGTTTGCATTTCTCTGATGGCTAATGATGTTGAGCATCTTTTTGTGTGCTTATTGATCATTTGTGTGTCTTTGGAAAAATCTCCGTTCAATTCCTGTACCCATTTTTAAATTGGGTTATCATTTTCTTTTTTTTTTTTTTTAAAAGATGACCGGTAAGGGGATCTTAACCCTTGGCTTGGTGTTGTCAGCACCACACTCACCCAATGAGCTAACCGGCCATCCGTATATGGGATCCGAACCCGTGGCCTTGGTGTTATCAGCACCGCACTCTCCCGAGTGAGCCACGGGCCGGCCCTGTTTATCATTTTCTTATTGAGTTATTGTTCTTTATGTATTCTGGATATGAATCCCTTATTAGATACGATTTGCATATATTTTCTCCCATTCTGTAAATTCTCATCTTACTTTCTTGATAATGTCCTTTGATGAACCAAAATCCCAACGTTTTTAATTTTGGCGAAGTCCAATTTATTTATTTTTTTCTTTTGTTCATGCTTTTGGTGTCATATCTAAGAATCCACTGCTAACTCCAAGGTCATGAAAATTAACCCCTGTGGTTTTTCCTAAGAGATTTTTGGTTTTAGCTCTTAATATTTAAGAGCTAAATTTAGGGTCATTGATACATTTTGAGATAATTTTTGTATGTGTGAGGAAGGGGTCCAACTTCATTCTTTTCCATGTGGAAATCCAGTTGTTTCCAACACTGTTGAAGAGATTGTTCTTTCCCTATTGAATGGGTTGGTATCCTTATCAAAAAGCATTTGGCCATAGATGTATAGGTGGAATCTATTTTTAAGGGAGTAATTTATTGAACATTGTTTAGCAGTGAGGGCCTTTTAATATAAGAATACCTCAAGGCTGAGTTCTTTGCTTTTCCATCTATACTTATTCCTTTGGTGATCTCATCCAGACTAATGGCTTTAAATATTAGGACTCCTGAATTTTTATTTCCAGTCTAGACCTTCTTCCTCAAACTCCAGACTTATGTATATATAAGTGCCCAATCCACATTGCTATTTGGATATTTAATAGACATCTTAATATAAATACGTGCAAAACTGATATGACTTCTGTCTCCCTTCCCCCTGACTTTCTTGACCCAGTCATCATCTCAGTTAATCACAGCTACTTTCAGCTGTTAAGGCAAGAAGTCTTGGAGTTATTTTTTACTTATGTCTTTGTCTCATACTTCACTTCCATACTGTTAGCATGTCCTGATGGCTCTACGTTCATAATATATCCCATCTCATCACCATTTCTCATCACTCTACTACTACCACCACTCTGGTTTATTGCCTGGATTATCATTAGCCTCCTTCTATCTTGTCTCCTTGTTTCTACCTTGCTTAGTGTAGTGTCTTCTTAAAGTATTAGCAGTGATCCTTTTAGAACAGAAGTCAGCTCATGTTACTCTTATGCTCAGAACTCTTTAAGGCTACCTCAATTCGAATGGAAACCTAAGTCTTAGAGTATCCTGTAAAGTCCTTCATGATCTCTTTGGTCACCTTGCTTTTTCCATTTCAGCCATAATAACCTCTTTGCTGTTCTTAGAGCACAACGAGGCACACTCCTTCCTTGAGACCTTCACTGTTGCTGCTCCCTTTGCGTTGCAATTCTTTTTCTCTAGATACTCACATTACTTCCTCCCTTATGTCTGTTTTTGCTCAGATGTCATCTTCTCAGTGATGCCTTCCTTGAGCACCCTATTGAAAATTGTGATTATTTTTTTACCCCCACCTCATGCTCTCCCTTTGCTTTTTATTTCTCTCTATAACACTTACTGTCTTCTAACATATTGTATAATTTATTTTGTTTATTGCTATCTCCTCCACTAGAATGTATGAGAGCAGGGGTTTTTGTTTTGTTTCCTGCTGTATCCTTATTGTCTAGAAAATTCCTGATACGTAGCAGATTCTCACCAGAGATTTGCTAAATAAAGGAGTTCATCATTCTTAACAAATGTTTATGTAGTGCGTACTCTATTCCAGGCAACTGGAAAGAGGAGGAGTGATCATTTATGGATAAGATATAATCTCTCCCCTCA
The DNA here is from genome assembly GCF_000696425.1 of Galeopterus variegatus. NCBI lineage: Eukaryota > Metazoa > Chordata > Mammalia > Dermoptera > Cynocephalidae > Galeopterus > Galeopterus variegatus. The sequence goes on along the minus strand of NW_007729747.1, from coordinate 214,055 downwards.
AGAACTTGAGTACAGAGGAGTCAAAATCGACTTTCATATTGACTGTTGAAGACTGGTGATGCTGTACATGCAAACTGCTGTAAAGAATGTATAGTCCTACTACATTTTAAAATTTTTATTTTTTATTATAAATATTTTAACTAGAAGGTGCAATCTCTCAGGGATTTCATAGTTTAAAAAGCGATAGTCCCATCATGTCATAACTACATTAAAAAAAACAGTGCTGTAAATGGAGCTGCTTGGCTTTGATCATATACATTTCTGCACAGCCCTTAGGAAATCTACACAAAGAAATATCTTCTCCCTTTGCTCCGATTAATTGTCGTTGTATGTAACCATCATGTCATAACTACATTAAAAAAAACAGTGCTGTAAATGGAGCTGCTTGGCTTTGATCATATACATTTCTGCACAGCCCCTAGGAAATCTACACAAAGAAATATCTTCTCCCTTTGCTCCGATTAATTGTCGTTGTATGTAAATTGCCTTCTATTCTATTATATCCTGAGTGGTAATATAACAAGGCTAGCCATGTAGCCGAAGATCCCTCCAAGTTTACAGGAGATGGGCCACGCCTATCATGGTCTTTCCCAGTCCAGTGGAATAGGAAATGCTCCAGGCCACGCTCCTACAAAACTAGAAGTTTTCATGATCTGGAGACTTATTTTCCCAAGTGGATGTAACTTTTGTCTGATAAGGAACTTCTTTGAGAGGATGCATTTGGTTTTACTACTAAATATAATAATTAGAGTCATAGCAATTACTGAAACAGAGCAGATGTGTAGCCATGTCAAGTGTGTTTTCAATATTGGAAAGTTCTTCAAGAAGAATGATGGGATGAAGATTGTTAGGATAACTGAAAATCCGTTAAAAAGGTGGGTATACAGATCAGTATCTTTCATGGTGTTTTCTTGGGTGGCTATCTAAGTCTCCTGCCCATGGAAAGGAAGGGGAGGGTACTGCCTCGCACCATCAGGTGTGATGGGCTGCCTCCCTGCTATGTGTTTAAAGAAAGGAGCTAAAAAAATGCTAACATTCTTAAACTTTGTAATTCCACTTCTGGGGACTGCGTTCTAAAGATACAGTGTACTAAATACTTATAAGAGCAAAGATATCCATGATACCAAAAAATTAGAAACAATTTATATGTCTAATTATAGGATGGTAGGCATATTACAGTGTCTTTATTTGGTTATTAGTAGTCATTAAGTAATTTACAATGAATTTCTAACCGTGGAGAAATGTTCAGAAATTAAAAATTACAGCTAATGTGACCTTCATACATACTTCAGTCTTATATGCTTGTCTCAATTTGGACAGTGGTACATTATATATTCTCTTAAAGAGGACTAAAAAAGAAGTATACTAAAATGGTATTAATGATTATTTGCATGTTGAAACAGTGGATTTTTTTCTTTCTTCTTTTCTAATATATATGCTGAATTTTCTTTATGAATTTTTATTAACATCCAAAAACTTATTAAAACAATCTCTGGCTAGCTTTCTGATCTTGAGCAAGATGATCTCTGTACCTCTAGAGGCCTTTTAGGCTCAGTGAATTGTTTTTATTTTGGGGTATGTGGTGTTTATGGTTCTAGTGGGACATTCATCCTTGTCTTTTAAGTTGCCTTCGCTTCTTAGCTAGCATTTCTTTACATTGACAGTACTTGAGTTTCTCTATTTTTCTCTTGTTTTGCCTCTTATAGAAATAGTTAACCGTTGGCTTGGGCTATGGATTATCACTAAAAGATTAGAGTTAAAAGAAAACAGGAGAGAGGTAATGCCAGAAGATTGGATGAGGAGTGAACTAGGTAACAGGGTGGATATGCTGTTGGGAGATGAGATGCAGAATAAAGAGGACTCTTTTATAGGACTTTGAGTCACGTGAAGAGAGCATGCTAAGGAGACTCCTGGTATCATTCTCAGAGAACCATTTGGAGCTCATTGTAATTATTTAGAATTCTTCACTATCCTGTTCCTCAGATGAGATGCAGAATAAAGAGGACTCTTTTATAGGACTTTGAGTCACGTGAAGAGAGCATGCTAAGGAGACTCCTGGTATCCTTCTCAGAGAACCATTTGGAGCTCATTGTAATTATTTAGAATTCTTCACTATCCTGTTCCTCCAATTCAGTTTGAGAAGTGCAGCTTGAATTATTACTACAGTTGAGTCTCCCCTTCTTTCCTCACTATTTATCTTCTGGCTTAGAGATAAGATGGCTCATAAAAATCCTTGTGTCCTGCAGATATGAAGGATGATGTTTACTTTTCTTTTGAACATTGACACTTCTGTAGCAAGCAAATTGAGCTAAAACAAACAAAAAAGAGCTTGTTTGCCATTTCCCCCCTCCTCCAAATTTATTTGCTATGTTGCCTTCTCCCATACTCTCCAGCATTGAAATCTTTGCAGCAATTTTATTTGTAATATTTTTTTTTGGTCTGTAAACTTCTATTCCACTAGACTTTTTTTTTTTATTAGAGGTAACATTTAATCAGTTGTTTTTAGGTACTCCTTGTTCTTAAATTTCTTGACTTGGGTTTCTTCATATTACATTGCCTCCTTTGGAGATGTGGTTAGATTAATGAGAACAGGGACACAGTATATTTTAGCTCCTTTTGAGAATTGTGTAGGTAATCTAGTCATTATTGGGGGAGACATTTACAATAAAATTATTAAGTGCACAGGCCTATGAATCTAAACCTGGGCACACGTCTCATCTGCAGTCCGTCATGGTTATTTGCTGTTCCTTAGGTACCAGCTATAAGTTTGGGTAAGTTATTTGTGGTCTGTGAACCTCATTTTTTTAATTTTTAAAAATATTTATTTATTTATTTATTTTGGTGGCTGGCTGGTACAGGTATCCGACTCATTATTATTTTTTAAAGGTATATATACATGTATGTATGTATTATACCTCTAGGGTGGTTGGGAGGTCTAAATGAGATGATTCATACATTCAACAAATATTTATTGAGTACTTACTATTTGCCAGGCATTGTGTTAGGCAGTAGAATATGGGCGTGAACAATATAAACAGGATTCCTGTTGTGAAACTTAAATCCTGGGGCGTGGTTGACATACTACTGTAAATAGAAACAATAAAAAATACCACATACTGATAGATGCTATGTAGACGAGTGTTTGTAGAAGGTCTTCCTGAAAAGGTGACTTCAAGTAGAGAGCTGAGTTACAAAAGGGAGCCAGCCATTTAAAGTTCTTAAAAAAAAAAAAAAATGGTGTCGGTAAGGGGATCTTAACCCTTGACTTGGTGTTGTCAACACCACGCTCTCCCAAGTGAATTAACCAGCCATCCCGATATAGGGATCCGAACCTGTGGCCTTGGTGTTATCAGCACCACACTCTCCCAAGTGAGCCACAGGCCAGCGCAGCCATTTCAAGTTCTGAATTGGGTATTGGAAAAGTCTATTTCAGGCTGGGGGAACAGTTGTGTTCAAAAGCCTTTAAGGCTGGAAAGAGTTTGGTGTGTTCCAGAAACAGAGAAGACCAATGGGGCAGGTGAGAAAATAGTCTGGGATAAAGTCAGAGAGAAAGGGGTGGGGCCCCAGATTCTGTCTGTGAGCCAGGTAAGAAGCTTGGATTTCAGTGTATGTGTGATGGGAAACTATTGAAGGGTTTTAAGCTGGAAATGAGTAGATCTGACTTACTATTCTCCCATTTCTTAATGAAATGAAAAAAGTTTTTTGGTCAGCTTGAATTGTATCCTTCTAGGGATGAAGTCATACCTTTTTAAATAATTTAATTTATAAATTTAGTGGAATATTTAAAAACCACACTATAAAGTATGTTATTTTTGAAATATAGTTTTATCCTTTTATATTTCAGGAAACAATTATTTTCAGATTCTTTATGTGTTCAACCTCTGTCTTTTTCGTCACCAGAGCTGTTTTTGAGTCATCTAACAGTTTTTCTTATATATTTCATTTGTATTTATTTGGGATATACTGCTTTTGGGTTCTGAGTATGAAACTATCACTGGAAATTTTCTTACCAAGCCACAAGTGTATTATTATATAATGTTAGGTATTTTGATCATCCTGTAGGTATATATTTTTGATTTCTATAATGTAGCCACTTACTGTATTTTTTAAGAGGTCTTTACAAAGTTTGCTTACAATTACAGCTAACACTTATGATTGTGATATACCCCAGGGATAACTTATGTAATATCTGTTAGGTTTTTTGTTTTGTTTTTGCCTTCAGATGACTCTCAAGCTTGCCAAGCTAGCATTAATTGGGATGTTTTGTAGTGTTTTCTCAAAACTTTTTTTGTGTGTGTATGTGGTTTTTTGGGATTTTTTTTTCTTTATTTTATTTCTTTGTGCACGTGTGTGTGGCTTTTTTAGTCCTTTAAAATAAATAATGAAGTCCCCTAGCCCCTTCTCTCCCCTCCCTGTAGGTACTTAAATAAACGGTGATTCTCTTTTTTCTGAAGGATACTTTTAAGGGAATGGAAAAAGAACATTGTTGCCTTTTCACCTGTTTATTCTTCCAACATTTTCTATCTTCCTTTCCCTGTGTCTGCAGGTCATATAAATGAACTTGCTTTTGATTGAACTTGCTTTTGATGAACCCTCTATGGGAGCGAGGGAGGGAGGGAGGGAGGGAGGTGTGTGTGTGTGTGTGTGTGTGTGTGTGTTTTAAATCCAGTTTGGCAATGTCTGGAGATTTTTTTTATTGTCTCCACTGGGGGTGTGCTTCTGGCTTCTAGTGGTCTTAGAGACCATGAAGCTGCTAAACATCCTCTCTTGCACAGGACAGCCAAAATGTCAGTAGTGCTGAGGTTGGAAAACCCTGCTTTATAATACTTGTTTCAGTACCATAAAAGGAAAAGAAAATTGAGATAGATGAGCATATGATATAATTGTATGCTACTGTTCAGTCAAATACCAGCTTTAGGAAGACTGAACAGCTCTTGATCTAATTGAACCACTTGGTTTGTATTGCTTTGTACTTAGATTGTCCAGGCATTCTTGAGCATTGTGAATTTCAGTGGTGGGGGGTGGTTTTGTTCTGACCAATTTTTTGTTTTTTTAGTTCAAGAACATTTTCAATTACCTTCTGGGTTCCTTCTCCATTGCCAGAATGTGCATACTGGATAGGTAGCAGATGAACCCAAGTTTCTGTAATCCTTCCAATTTAGGTAATCTGTGATTGTGTGCACTGGGTGGTGGTGATGGTGAATAATGCTTAGTATAAAGCCTCTGTCTCTCCCAAATCCATATGGTTCTGAACTGGCCTTCAGCATGACACGACATGGCTAACTGTTCTGATTCAAGTTAAGAGTATAACAAAACCTTAAGTGTCTCTTACTCTATTTTGTGATTAGGATGACTGGGTGAGTTTTATTTTTGGTAGTCTAGAGAGGTGAATCTCAATTTTTTACTTCCAAATTATCATTCTCATGCCTTTCCTATTTTGAAACATTTTGGGAAACAAACTACTATTACAGTAAATTGTCGAAACATTGAGTGAACTGGTACTATGGTAGTAAAGTAACATGTTCGTATCTAGATGCAGAGTACTACCATAGTAAAGTAATACATTCTTATTTAGATGATGTGTGATATCTTTTGGACTTTTTGTAATATTGAATATAATCTTTTGATTCTTGTTACTATTTTCGTGGACCCCTTAGGGATTTAGGAATAGTTTTAGGAATCACTGAATTTTATGAAGAGAAGTGGTACATTTTTTTCTTTTAATTATTTATAATAAAATAAATCATGTTATCTTTATATTATTTGGCTTTCTTCGTTTTAGTAATCTCTGATACAGGTATGTTCTAAAGTTTATTTTTCAGTGGTTTTTTTTTTTTTTTTTTTGTCTTTTTTCGTGTCCGGCAACGGATCGCAACCCTCAGTGTCGCGCCCGTACCAGACCGGGACCGGCAACGGGATTGCAACCCTAGGTGTGGCTCCCACACCTCCCCCAGCCAGTGAGCGGGAACCGGTCTGTATGTGGGATCCGAACCCTCGGCGGGAGTGCCACCACGCTCCCAAGCGGCGCACTGTAGCAGTGCGCCACCAGGCCGGCCCTTTCAGTGGTTTTTATAATCCTCAAAATATCAAAATATGTGTTACACAGTTGATTCTTGGTGTTATTTCTTGGTATCCGTGGAGGATTGTTTGCAGCCCTCCATCCCCCAAGATACTGAAATTCACAGATGCTCCCTGATATAAAATGGTGTAGTATTTGCATAAAACCTATGCACATCCTCTGGTATACTTTAAGTCAGTTCTAGATTGCTTATTATACCTAATACAGTACAAATGGTATGTAAATAGTTACTATACTGTATTGTTTTTTATTTGTTTTATTTTTTATTGTTGTATTGTTGTTTTTTGTTTTTTCTTATTTTCCATCCACAATTAGTTGAATCAGCAGATGTGGAACCTGTGGATACGGAGAGCTGACTATATTTAACTGAAAAATGAAGTCAGACTTTTTTTGTACAGTTTCGTTTGACTGATTGATTTAACAGTGAGGAATTGCCTTTGCCAATTAGGTTACACAGCATATATTTTCTATAAATTGAATGAGTTAATCAGCAACTTCAGGTTTCAAACAAGTATACTTGAGATAGAAGATAAAGCTATTTTATCAAACATTGTGTCGTATCTGCAGAAGTGTACCTTTTATTTTTATTTTTATTTATTTTTGTTTTTATTTTTCAGAAGGGTTGGCCCCAGGGCCAGCCCGTGGCTCACTCGGGAGAGTGTGGTACTGATAACACCAAGGCCACGGGTTCGGATCCTATATAGGGATGGCCGGTTGGCTCACTGGCTGAGTGTGGTGCTGACAACACCAAGCCAAGGGTTGAAATCCCCTTACCGGTCATCTTTAAAAGAAATTAAAAAAAAAAAAAAAAGAAGGGTTGGCCTCAGAGACTTCTGCAGTGCGGGCAGGTCCTTTCCCCCCTTCTCTCTTTTTAAAAATTAATCGATTGATTAATTATTGATTCAAAACCGATTATACGTATTTTGGGGATTCAACATTGAGATATATTTATCAAATCATTATTACTAGTATATATATTGTTACAAATCCTAATTATTCTTTATGCCCCTTGTCCAATCTCACCCCATCCTGCTCTCCCTCCCTCATCCCACCTATAATTACCCTAGATTTCTTCTCTCCTTCTGAAAGAAAAATGGTTACTCTGTTGATTTGTTGCCTAGATGATATGTCCAGTGCTGAGAGGTATGATCAGGTCCCCCAATATTATCATAGAGCAGATGCTTCTTCTGTCACTCTGCAATGGGCTTTGTGGAAAGAGACATCCTCTTCTTTATATCTGATGGTGACTCTCCTTGTGTCAACGCACTCCAGTGGCTGGTGGACCATCTGCGTGGTGGTTGTGGCATCTAGTTGCTTTTGTGGCAGGCCTGGGTATTGTGGTGGCTGTGGTGGGCCATCCACATGGAGGTGATGTTTTTGGCATGCTCCTTGGTGCTGGCGGTGTGCCAGGTTGTGGGAGGGGTTCTGGTCCCTGGCTCCATACCTCAGATCCTGAGGTGGGCCCCCAGGTACTGGTGCAGTGTGCCTGATTGTGGGAGTAGGGTCTGGTCTCCTTCTCCATGTCTTGAGTCCCTGGGCGGGCCCCCAGCTGCTGGTGCGGTGCCTGGTTGTGGGAGGTGGGTCCGGTATTTATAGAGTTTTTAACCCTTTTTGAACATTTGGAATGTTTACAGGTTGCTTATAAGGGAAAACAACAGGTATTTTACTATTTATTTTAATAGTTTATTAATCTGTAGTATTTATGTTGCCTTGATAACACCAAAAAATATACAGTGTGAGAACATTAAACATGTAAAACCTTATGGACGTTAAACTTGAGTCTGATATTTTTACTGGTATTCTTTGCCAATATATGCCAGAATATTCTTGATGTGTGCAACTTACTCTAAAATAGTTCAGAGAAAAAGGAAATATAGTCCAGAATTATGAAATTTTAACAATGGGTGAGTTTAGATGAAGGATATTGTTCATTGTAATATTCTTCCAACTTTTCTGATGGCCTGAACATTTTCAAAACAAAAAGTTGGGAAAAAGTTCATAGTCACAGGGAATTAAAAAAAAGTTTTAAGAAGTATGTTTCAGTGTTATAAGAAATGACTTACTGGGATAAAAATACGTTCCATTAGGATAAAATTATGTAGGGGAAGTAGAAT
>NW_007729747.1:203444-205476 GCF_000696425.1 Galeopterus variegatus | reverse complement strand
AAAAGGAAATATAGTCCAGAATTATGAAATTTTAACAATGGGTGAGTTTAGATGAAGGATATTGTTCATTGTAATATTCTTCCAACTTTTCTGATGGCCTGAACATTTTCAAAACAAAAAGTTGGGAAAAAGTTCATAGTCACAGGGAATTAAAAAAAAGTTTTAAGAAGTATGTTTCAGTGTTATAAGAAATGACTTACTGGGATAAAAATACGTTCCATTAGGATAAAATTATGTAGGGGAAGTAGAATGAAGGGCTTGTTTATGAAGTTTTGTAAATGGATGATGATGGGTATGAAATTGCTGTGGCTTTTAGATTTCATTAGATGCCTTATTTTATTTTCACGTCAGTTTTATGTCAGAAATGACATCCTTTGCAGCTGTTCAAACTTATGATAAAAAATTTCAGATGCCAAATTAGAAATCTACGAGAGGGAACATGATTTTTCTTTTGTGGTAAGCAGGCAAACGGGTTTGAAGACTAAAGATCTGGCTAATATTCTTTCAAGTCTCTGAGTTCTATGAATATGGTGCTAAGAGTTCACTCAGATCATCCTAGCATAGGCAGATGTGAGTGCTTTAGCAGAGACACTGTTATAGCTTACAAAGACAACCATAATAACTTCCCCCTAAACATGGACTATCCCCACACCTTTACTAAGTTCAGGTGCTGACAGAGATCATGTTATGGTTGTGTTGGTTGTTTTAAGTCATAGAATTGTTTTATGACCTTGGAATTACCCTTTTTTATAAATGTGGGTAATTTCATTAAAAACTGTTGTAAGTTAATGGTATTCCTAACATATAATTTTTAGTAGTCATTAAACTAGTAATTCTATAAACTAGAAGTTTATAAAAGAATTTTTTTTTATTCTTCTAAGTGTCTTATTAAAAAACTATCTAGAAGGACTTGTGATAATTACTTTGACTTGAGGTCATTCATATAGAAATTTGGAATGTGTCCTATGAATATTTAGTTGTGCTGGAAATCTGAGTGCCACTATGTTAATATGTAAGCCATACCCTGTAGTACTTGCTGATTGACTTAAATATTTTCCTGAAAGGTTAAGATTTAATTTTTAGGTTGGAAGAGTGTGGCATACAAGGTGAATGCACACATTGTGCAGGACAATGGGGCAGAAAACCGTGGGTACTTTCTCTTGGCCAGGGGCATTAAGAGAGCATCATTCCCTTGAGTAGATCAGATTGTGGTTCATAAGGAGGCTTCACCACTGTTCTGGTTTTTTTTTTGTTTTTGTCTCTTTGTTTTGTTCTCTGGCTTTTCAACATTCAGTATTGTTCTTATAAGACATTTTGAAACGTTTTCTTGATTATATACTTGAAAATGGGAGACTGTACAGGCTTAATTTAATGAAATACAGATCAAAAAATTACCAGTGATATTTTTAAAAGTGTTCATAATTTAACCATGAAAATCAGAAAATTAACATTACTACTATCCTATTGTCAGACCCTATTCAAGTTTCATCACTTCTCTCAATGATCTTTTACAGGAAAAGATCCAGTTCAGAATCACGTATCTTTGTAGTCTCCTTCAGTCCAGAGTAGTTCTTTAGTCTTTACCGTAAAGATTACAGGCCAGTTATTTAGTAGAATGAACTTAGGTTGTCAGGTGTTTTCTCATGATCAGATTCAAGTTATATATCTTAGACAGGAATTTCACAAAACTGATTCTGTGTTTTTCTCATTGTGCTCTGTCAAGTGCTATGTCGTTTCAGTGTGTTCTTTTATTAGCAGTGTTCAGTGGGAGCTTCATTCAGGTGGTGTCTGCCAGATTTTCTGTATTAGTTTCCTAGTGCTACTGTAACAAATTACCACAAAATTAGTGGCACCGAACAGCACAAATTTATTCTCTTACAGTTCTGGAGCCCAAAAGTCCAAAATCAGTTTCATTGGGCTAAAAGTCATGGTGTTTTCAGGGTTGGTATCTTCTGGAAACTCTAGGGTAGAATCTGTTTCCTTGCCTTTTTAGGCTTCTAGAGACAACCTTTGTTCCTTAGCTTGTGGCCTC
>NW_007729747.1:202096-202723 GCF_000696425.1 Galeopterus variegatus | reverse complement strand
CTTCCTCCCTCTTATCAGTACCCCTGTAATTATATTGGTCCCAGTAGGATAATCTCCCCATTTCAAGATTCTTAATTTAGTCACATATGTAAAGTCCCTCCTGCCATTTAAAATAACATATGAGGGTACTTCAAAAAGTTCATGGAAAAATAGAATGTGGACATTTTGGGGAATGATTATTTAGCCTACCATATTTCCCCACTGTAAAGTCATTCTTTTCCCCTTTGTAATTAGTATTTTGTGGGAAGATACTTTGAATCCCTGGTTCCTTCTGTTAGTGGAGAATGGTATATAGAAGCCAAGATCTGGGTGCTAGATGTGCTCACTGCTTTTGGGATTTTGCTATTTCTAGGCTCACTTAGTAGACAGAGCTAGGGAATATGTGTGTATGTATATAAAGCTGCACCTGTATTTCCATATTAAAAGACATTACATATTTTGTTACACTTCTCTCTGTGTAATGGAGATGCAAAGATTACTCAAAGCAACATGAATGCAAAGAAGCCCGAAGGGACTGCACCTCAGCATCTCCTGTTAGAAGGAGATACTGGGTACAGCCCCGATTTAAAGTTAGCTTCTGTTTTTATTGTAAAGACAAGGAAGTTTCACAAGAAAAGTCAGTTGATT
>NW_007729747.1:200017-200927 GCF_000696425.1 Galeopterus variegatus | reverse complement strand
ATTTCATACTGATTCCTTCAGTTTCAATCCAATGTAACAGGGTTCAGTCTTGTTTCCCATATTTTCATATTTGTCACTCCCTTCCCTGACAGTGAAAAACTGACTTCAGGTATCCATAATATATTATTTGATCAATCCCCCTGCATATTACCAGTTCTGCCACCACCTCCTCCCCTGCATGGATTCCTCTTCAGTACACTTGTTCTGATACCTCCAGCTGGGTAGCTTTCTCCTGTGGATACTTTCCACAAAGTATGGTGGTAAGAGAGTGATTGAACTTCTTATACAGTGACTTTGGAGCATTCTATTATATGCCAGGTTCTTTTACTTATATGACATATTACTTAAGGACTACAGTTTTGTAGGTTTTTTAAAAATAAAATTAAAGGGCCGGCCCCGTGGCTCACTCAGGAGAGTGTGGCGCTGATAGCACCGAGGCTGCGGGTTCAGATCCTATATAGGGATAGCCAGTGTGCTCGCTGGCTGAGCGCGGTGCTGACCACACTGTGTGAAGGGTTGCGATCCCCTTACCGGTCAAAAATAAATAAATAAATAAAGTTAAAAACATTTATATTTAGAATTAGGTGGCTGGACTCAGTTTAGATGATCCCAGTTTTGTTGACAACATTCAAAACAGTCAGGAGCCAATTGAACATATGCCACCTTCTCTCCATTAGACCTCATCAGTGTGTTAACTGTGGGCATGCCAGTGTTATAGAGCTTCTTCAAAACCTTTTTGATCTGGTGCTTGTTGGCCTTGGTGGCATAATGACCAAGCTTGTTTCTTGTGGGGGTTGCTTTTCTGAAGATATTTGAGCTGCCTTTGGGACTGTATTGTGTTGGGCCACTGGAAGGTAGGTGTGTGTGTGTGTGTGTGTGTGTGTGTGTGTGTGTGTGTGTGTGTGTGTGT
>NW_007729747.1:190699-199609 GCF_000696425.1 Galeopterus variegatus | reverse complement strand
GTGTGTGTGTGTGTGTGTGTGTGTGTGTGTGTGTGTGTGTGTGTGTGTGTGTGTGTTGTGGATGCCTTTCAGCACTTCAGTACTACTGCTGGGCTTTCCAGAGCCTTTGCTTTGCCTTCATCTTTGGGGTGGCAGGGGCTTTCTTCTTTGCTTTTGGTGCTAGCTTCTTGAAAAGGTATATTTTTATTTTAAAATTTACTTCAAAAAAATTTTTTTTAACTTGGGAGAGGTATTCAGACCAAGTGATTGTGGTGAGTGCAGTAAAACAATACATGATATTTTGGCTTTGGTTTAATTCCTTTTTAATTGAATTGCAGATTTTTCCTGGGATCTAAAATAATAGCTTTTGTCACAACTCTTACATATGCCTATCTTAAGTTCTTATGAATTTGGATAACATTTTCAATTTAGCATAAAATAATTAGAATTTGTAATTTGAAGTATACTCCACCTTTGTTTTAACTAAAAGTTGATTTTATGTTAAACCTCCAAATTCAATTAGTTTTATGTCTTAAACAGATGAGATCTAAACTTCGTTGATTAGAATATATTGGTTGCAATTATTTTCATGTTTGAAGAGTGTCATTTCTGCTTAGTTTCCTTAATAAACCATGTTTTAACTATTTTATGCTTTTGCTCCTTCATAGCAGAAGGGAAAGAGGGATAGAATTTCTTAAAAATTACTGATTATATGTGACTGAATTGTTTGGATTCGAGTTAATTTTTACATTTTCAATGAGAAGCTGTTTAAGTCTCACATGAAAAATGGTTGTCTGGTTAATTGAATAAAGTTTTCCAGATAGGTCGTTATTCTAAATGGCAGAATTTTATAAATTTTTAAAAAAGGTTATTTGAATAGGCAATACTTTCATATTTAAATAAAATGTTATCATGGTAATGAAAGTTAGTATGGTATTAACTCTGGTTTTGCCTTCACTGTGAAAAATAGTTTAACTGATCTTTTTTTTTTCCTTGACAGAGCAAATTCGATTAAAGAATATCAGAAAAGTATATGGAAGATGTATGTGGTATCGTTTACGGTTATTAAAACCCCAGCCAAATATTATTCCTACAGTAAAGTAAGTAATGCATTTCGCTTAAAAAATATACATGTGCTTATTCTTTGCTAGATAGCATACGAAATACGGGAATAATGATTAATAAGACATCTTGTCTGTCAGCAAATTGTAGCCTGTAGTAGGGGTAAGATTTCATAAATTTAAGAGCTGTCTGAACACAGTGTTTTAGAAGTTCAGAGGCGGGAGAGTGTTCTTCTGACTTGGGGGAGGAGTAGAGAGATGTCAAATCTTGGAGGAAGACTTGTGCACCATGTGCCAAGATTTGAATTTTATCTTTAAAGACTATGGGAGAATCTTTAAAAGATTTCAAAAGGTGATATGGTCGTGTTTGCATTTCATGGTGATAACTGAAGTTCATTGAGCACATACTGTCTGCCAGATGCTGTGTTAAGGCTTTATATGTTATCTCATTTCATTCTATATTAACTTCAAGGTTGATGTTTTTGCTTTTTCGTGTTTGCATTTCATGGTGATAACTGAAGTTCATTGAGCACATACTGTCTGCCAGATGCTGTGTTAGGGCTTTATATGTTATCTCATTTCATTCTATATTAACTTCAAGGTTGATGTTTTTGCTTTTTCTCAGTTGAAACTGAGGCTGCAAAAGGTGATGTAACTTGACCAAGGTCATGCAGCTAGAAGTGGTAGAGCAGGGACATAATCACCCTTTATTTTGGCAGGCCCATCTGCTTAAACAGGCCATTTGCATGTTTAATTAGAACAGGGCTATTTGATTCAGTGAATCAATGGGGCATGCTGGTTAAGAGTCTAGGCTTTGGACCTTAACCTGAAGTCATCAATTTAGAGGTTATAGATGAAACTGACAGGTGGTGAAAGAGTTGCCTTATTGGAGGAATGTATCTTGTAAATTACCTACATCTGTCTATCCAGTAGATAGGAAGAGATGACCTAACAGAAGAAAGAATAGATCCACTTATTTTTTTATTCTTAGTTTAAATGATGAGAGTTTTCAGCATACCTGTGTAACTTCAGGGTGTTTAAATAGTTTTTCTTTGTAAGGTTTGACTTTGCCTAGTTTAGTTTCTTTGTAGGGAGAAGGTATTCTTAGCTTTGTTGTTAAGAGTTCTTTAGTGATGTGAAACTAAAGATACAGTTAGTCTTGACAAGAGTAGTTTTCTATTCACTGTTTATGCTTTGCTGTCAGTTCTCATTTTAAATTAAACTTTCATGAAGCAAAGGGCAAATATTTTTGGCCTCCCAGTCTCTTTTTTCTGGTTTTGTTCAACACTTTGTGGGTATCTGAATCTCAGTTTTCAAGGAAAAAAAAATTCTGTGAAGTTATTTTCATTGATTAATAAACTGATTCACTTAAAGTACAGATTAAGGGATGTTTAAGTAAAGAAGAAGTAAGTAGGTACTGATAACAATTTAGGTAAGATCAGAAACCAGTAAAACTTTTTTTGCTACTTAATCCTGAAGCATTCTTTCAAAATTAAGCAGTGGTGTGTAATGCTTCTCTACCAACAGCATCTCTGAAACTAAGGTAAGTAATTTCTGGAAGTTGCTTTCAAAATGACATATGCTTATAGAAAAAATTCGAGCAACCAAATATGCTTTTAAAAAATGGGGCACAGAGTATGAAGTAATCTGTTGTATTTCCACTATTGCTTTGGCTCTCAGGAAACTAGAACATGATTTTACTGGTTGTGGTAGTTTTCATGGGCCTGGGGGTTCAGTCATGAACTTCTCTCCTCCCTCATTTCTTGGCTCAGAGAGCTAGATGCTATATATAAAGCATAGAGTCTAGCGTATCCTAGGTGTTTTATTCCCTTTCCCTTGTTTGGTTTTAAATCTTACTTTTGTGGTTTTCAGTTTCATTTTTAGTTCTGTGAGCTTTATTAACCTTTTGGGGGAATTGGCAGAACAAAATACGGAATTATTGATTTGTATGGAAAATAAAGTATATTTTCAAGTGTTCTTTAGCATATTTAGGGTATTAGCATACTTTGGGTTTGAGTTAAAAGTTTACTGTTTTAAATTATCTTCATTATTCATTCAGCAAATATTGTTGCCTGCTGTGTGTCATACGTTATACTAGGTTTTGGGTATAATGTGACTGACCAAATAGATGAGGTTCAATAATTTACAGTTTTATTGGCAAGTAAACAGGTAATGATAATATAGTAAGTAAGGGCTGTGAGAAGGCTCCTAACTCTGGCCTATGACTGAGAAGGCTTCCCTGAGTAAGTGAGGTCTGAGCTGAGACCTGAGAGAGTTCTCTCTCCTCTTTTGGCATAGATGGGCATATAGATGGTATGGGAAAAAATAATACAAAAAAAAATAGATGGTATGGAAAGCAGCTTTTATGCTCTCAATGTATAGAGTATTATTTTGGCCAAATAGAAAGAAATTTGTGTCTCAGTTCCAACTGAGTTTAAGCTACTTTGGGGTTAGTAAAAACTGAATGAGATCCTGTCTATGTGTTCATGAAACTTATAGAGGGTCAGAGGGAGGAAAGTCATGTTTTGTGCTTGTTTGTGGCTGTAACCCCCATCTTCCATTGATCATCTTGGCCAAGGATTATGGATTGCTTCTTGGAGGATGGGTCATTTGAGTTGTTTCGAAGGACAAATAGAGTTTGGATAGGCAGAGATGGGAAATGGGAATTCTAGGTAGAAAGATCTATGAGAGCAAAAGCATGATGGTGGGAAAAGCTAAGGGAGCACTGGGAGAAGGGGATTTGTTTTCTTTGAAAAATCAGGGTGATAAAGGTAAGCAGGTAGGTTGGAACTGGATCCTAGAGGCTTGTTCCAAAGGAACACACTTAAACCAGGTTCCTACCAAAGGAGCTCAGCCATATGGAAAGTTTTCTTTCGATTTTTAAAAGCAGGTCACTCTAATATTGTTTGATTTGTCCTCCTATGATTCACTTTATGTTTTTGTCTAACAATTCCTGCTCAGTGTGGCTAATTGTCATATGGAGGGCATAAAAAAATAAAAACCATTTAATTTCATCACCTAAAGATAGCCATTATTAACATGATTATATAATCTATATTATACCTTTTTATATACAAAAATTGAATTATATTATACATATAGCATTGAAAGCTATTTATCTTTTTAAAATTTAACAGTGGAGAAGGTACTGTTAAATAGTCATCCACACCAAATATTATTTTTAATGGCTAGAAAGTATTTTGCTGTGTGGATGTACTGTTAATTTATTTGTCCAGTAATCTGTTGATAGATATTTAAGATTTTTGTTTTGTTTTTTGCTTATTTACATCTGTAACCACCCTTTTATACTTTATATACTTAATTCTCATTTATTTTCTTCTAAATTTCTTGAAATGGAATGTATTGATAGATAAAAGTGTATGTGCCTCTTTAAGTCTTTTAATACATTATTGCCAGATCTTCCTTTAGAGTGTGTGGGGTATGTGCCTCTTTAAGGCTTTTAATACCTTATTGCCAGATCTTCCTTTAGAGTGTGTAGTGTATAAGTGTTCCTTTTTCTTTATCCTCTCCAATGCTGATAAGATCAATCTTTTAAATATTTTTACTGAACAGAACATGTTGGAGTGAGAAGAAATTATTTTTTTTCCTTCCAATTGTATGTTCTTTTAAATATTTTTTAACCTGTTATGCACATCTTCCTATATCTGTATTGGCTACAATATGTTCCATTGTGTGGCTGTAACATGGTTTATTTAATTAGTTCCCTATAAATGGTTTTTTTAATTAGTCACCTAAAATGACCGTTTAGATTGTTTCTACAGTTTTACTACTGTAAAGAAGAGTGTTTATTTATGTTCACACAATTGACCAATTATTTTTCTTAGTTTATCTTATTAAAAGTGTAATTGTTAGGTCAACAATAATTCTTTTTTACATTGAATGGTTAACTAAATACTTAATACTTACATATTTTGATCTAATTTAATGGGTCCAGTAAGTTAATAAGTTGGATTTACTTCTGTATTTAAAATTTTGCAAGTAGTAACTGAGAAAATCTATTCCATGTGAGGCACTGTACTAGATTCTAGAGAATTCAAAGGTGCAAAAGACACTGTCTTTACTGTAAAAGGAATTTACAATCTAGTGATTATAGAATTTGAGTCAATAACATAGTGATGCTTTAGATTGTTTTATGCCTTGACTTATTTATTTATTTACAGATGTATTTATTTATACTTTGCTTGTCTTTTTTTCCTGAACAGGAAAATAGTTCTGCTTGCAGGATGGGCATTGTTTTTATTCCTTGCTTACAAAGTTTCCAAAACAGACCGAGAATATCAAGAATACAATCCTTATGAAGTGTTAAATTTGGATCCTGTAAGTAGTATTTTTATATAATGCACATTAGCTTAATCATCCCATGAAAATATTGTAGGTCTCCATCCTATAAGAAATTGTGCCATGCCTAAAGAAATCTGTTAAATTTTTTATTAAAATAAGATACCAAATCCATTGTCATTCTATGTTTTTAAAGCTACAGCTGTTGATTGCTGTATTATTTAGAATTGGTTTGTAATTGCTAAAATGTAAGACTATATAAGATGAGATGAGCAGTTAGGTTAGCATATTTTTAAAAGATGTCTGTAAGATTGTTAATAAAAGTTAAAAATAAAACTGGGTTTATTCATGTTAGTTGAACGATACAAATCTCATGATCTTGTGTTGTGTCTCGGGTGGGGGTCTTACAGATAACTGTTGTCATTGTCATATAAACTCAGGTTAATCTTGGGTGTGCCGCTTAGGTGATCTCTTGATTGAATTTGATTGTTGGGTCCCAATAGAAAATTAGTCTTTTGGGTAAATCAGTTGAATGTTAGCCTTTTTTTTTTTTCCTTGCCTTTTTTTATCTAGCCTTTTTTTTTTTTTTTTTAAATTTAAAAAGAGAAAATGAGGTCTGAAAATTTGTGACTTATTTGGAGTCCAGGGGCTTCTTAGTAGCCAAGGTGAATCTAACACCCTATTCATTTTTCCCTCCAAACCATTTTTGCTCCTAGTCTCTGCTCAGCAGATGGCTTCATCTAGAGATTCATATAATACAAAATAAGGAGTGTGTTTATCTTTCTATGCCATTTGATTTTTCTTATTGTGATGATTATGGTCATTAAGAGAGATCTATTCATTTTTCCCTCCAAACCATTTTTGCTCCTAGTCTCTGCTCAGCAGATGGCTTCATCTAGAGATTCATATAATACAAAATAAGGAGCGTGTTTATCTTTCTATGCCATTTGATTTTTCTTATTGTGATGATTATGGTCATTAAGAGAGATTTTCTAAGGGAAATGAAAAACAGTATGAGAAAATTATTAATAGAAATTGAGACTAATTAGGAAATGGTTAATTGTCACCTCTCCCCCAGGGTGACAGAGATGCAAAGGATTACTCAAAGCCCATTTCTTCTGAGGATTGAGAAGCCCCAAATGGGTTAGTTTTCCAGGAACCCTCAAGAGAGAGGCATTCCTCCTTGGAAAAATAACACTGGACTGGGGTATTCTCCCAGTATTTATTTTCCAGGGCAGAAAGGTACAGAAAAGGAACATAGGTGGTTACAAAAAGAGTAGTAAGATAATTGTCATGGCAACGCTCATTAATTTGTAAAAAGTTAAATTGATCCACCAACAAAAGTTTGTTCTTAGCAAACACTTTCTTTTCCTACAGCAATTTCCTCAGTATATTTACATAACAATCAAGTAACTTTCTCAACATAGCAATCAGTAGGTTAACCTGTACTAAGGACATCTGCCCTTTGAGTCAGCAATTTTGCTGTGTTACAATTCTTTATCTAAAACAGAGACTTTAGCCTGGGGAAAGTTTTCTGTCTTTTGCAAACTTAACATTTCTATGTGTAATTTTAAAAAGTTAGGTCCTGTGAAATACATTTGTTTTATTAATGTTAGAACTTTCCACAGTTAATGGTATGTATACTTTACATTAAAATATTGACAAGCACTGAAACTATGTATGTCTCAGATTATTCCTTAGAAAGGAAGTTAACCTTATATTTGAGTGTCTCTTTGAGCCAGACTTAATTTACTGTGATTATTTTTTGATATTTAAATGTCAGTATACTTTTAAAGTGTGGTACTATGTGGTTTTACTTTCAAATCATCAGTGCCTAGTGTACTGCACAGCACATTGTAGGTATTCAATAAAATAAATGTATTGGACAAAATAAGTGTATTTTTATTTAAAAATATATGGTATGAAATTTATGAGACAAAATATATAGGACGAAAACATTTGTTTTCTCTTTTTCAAAATATTGAGTAATTCATGTTTGTATTAGTCCATTTTTGTGCTTATCACAAAATATACTGAACTGGGTGATTTATAAAGAAAATGAAGTTTACTGCTTACAGTTTCTGAGGCTAGGAAGTACAAAGACATCTGGTGGTGGCAACAGTGACCCAGGGGTCTCACACTGCAAGATGGTGGAAGCAGAGAGAGCGAGCAGATAGACTCTCCTCTTCTTTTAAAGCCCTCAGAACCATGCCCCTGACCACCATTTTTAATCCAGTCACTACTGCAGGGTCCTACAACCCAATCATCTCTTCAAGGCTCCACCTTTCAATTACCATAATAGGATTTCCCACCCTCTTAACAGTCACAGTGAGGGCCAGTTTCTAATACATAAAACTTGGGGGACACACTTGAAGCTTCAGGGAGTTTTGGGGGGACATAATTCAGTCCGCTACAATGTTTTAAGTTCAAAATTGGATTGATTATTTCTTTAACAGAATTGTGCCTATTTTTACTAAACAAAAGCTTTTTCTTTTAGGGGGCAACAGTAGCAGAAATTAAGAAACAGTATCGTTTGCTGTCACTTAAATATCATCCAGATAAAGGAGGTGATGAAGTTATGTTCATGAGGATAGCAAAAGCTTATGCAGCGTAAGTATCATAGGATTCATTACACATTTTTAAGAGTGGTAAAGATAGTTTTCTATTTTAATAAAATAGTAAGTAAAATAGTTGTCATACCCTTTTATTAAATGCTGACCTAAGGGCCGGCCCAGTGGTGCACTGGAGAGTGCGCTGCTTGGGAGCGTGGCGGCACTCCCGCCGAGGGTTCGGATCCCATGTGGAGACCGGTTCCCGCTCACTGGCTGAGCGCGGTGCAGGAGCAACACTGAGGGTTGCGATCCCGTTGCCGCTCCCCGGTACGGGCACGACTCCGAGGGTTGCGATCCCGTTACCGGTCAGTAAAAAAGACAAAAAGGAAAAAAAACATGCTGACCTAATATGTTGAGTCTATTATTTATGGAACTACTCAGCAGCTGTAAAATGGTACTTTATTTATTTTATTTTTTTTTTAGGTTTTAACATACAAATTTTTTTTTTTATTTTTGGCCAAAAACCAAGTCTTAATACATTTAAAAAGACTAAGATCATAAATGATATGTTCTGTGACCACAATAACAGAAGGCAATTTAGAAAATTCACAAATGTGTGGAAATTAAATAACACTCTCCTAAATAAACAATGGGTAAAAAGAAAAATCATGGGGAAATTAGAGTGTTCTTTGAGATAAAAATCAAAGTGCAACATATCAAAATTTATAGGATGCAGGGCTCATGCGGTGCTTAGAGGAAAATTTATGCTTGTAAAACACCTATATAAAATAAGAAAAATCTCAAATCAGTAATGAAAACTTCTACCTTACGAAAATAGAAAAAGAAGGGCAAATGAAATCAAAAGCAAATGTAAGTAGGAAATAAAATATTACAACAGAAATATATGAAATAGGGAATTATAAAACAGTAGAGGAAATCAGCAAAACCAAAAGTTGATTCTTTAAAAAGATGAAAAATATTTGCAAACCTTTATCTAGACTGACCAAGAAAAAAAGAGA
>NW_007729747.1:180051-190392 GCF_000696425.1 Galeopterus variegatus | reverse complement strand
TAAGATTTAGTTTCTTTCTCTTTTTTGTTTACATTTCTGTTCTGCCAGTGGGTTTTGTTCTTTCTCGTGTACGTATACATGGTAGCGATTAGCGTTTTTTGGATTTGCAGGACTTCCTTGAGGATTTCTTGTAGGGCTGGTTGTGTGGTGGTGAATTCCCAGTTTTTGTTTGTCTGGGAAATACACTATTTTCCCCTCGTTTCTGAAGGATAGCCTTGCTGGTATATTCTTGGCTGGCAGTTTTTTTCTTTTAGTATTTTGAATATATCATCTCATTTTCTTCTTATCTGTAAGAGTTTCTGTTGAGAAGTCTGTTAGTCTGATAGGGCTGCCCTATCAGACTTGACACTTTTCTTTTTCTTCTTTTAAGATTCTCTCTGTCTTTGAGCTTTGCCAGTTTAACTGTAATGTGTCTTGGAGAGGATCTTTTTGGGTTGAATCTGTTTGGGGATCTTTGAGCCTCCTGAATCTGAATGTCCATGTCTCTCCCTGTACCTGGGAAGTTTTCTGTTATTTCCTTGAATAGGTTTTCATGACTTTTCCTTTCTCCTCCCCTCCTGAAACACACCCATGATTCGAATGATTGTGTGCTTAATCTGATAGCTCTCATAGGTTTTCTTCATTTTTTAATATTTGTTAATATTCTTTTTTTTTTTGGTTTGCCTGGGTTATTTCAAAAAGGCTATCTTCAAGATCAGAAATTCTTTCTTCTCCTTGTTCTAGCTTGCTGCTTCAGCTATTGGTTGTGTTTTTATTTTGTCGAGTGAATCTTTCAGTTCCATGAGTTCTGCTACATTCTTTCTTAAGGTATTAATCTCTGTAGATTTCTTCCTTCATGTCTTGGATTTTTTTTCTCTCTCACTTCATTATTTTGTCTGAGTCTTCTCATATCTCAGTGAATTTCCTTAAGATTGTTGCTTGGAATTACTTTTCAGTCATTTCAAGGATTTCCTGCTCTGTAGGGTCTGGTATTTGAGAATTACTGTATTCTTTTGGTGGTGTCATATTTTCTTGGGTTTTCTTATTTCTAGCATATCTATGCTGATGTCTGATCATCTGGTAGGGCAGTTGACTCTTCTGTTACTCAGCAGTGGGCTTTGAGGACAGGGACGTCTTTTTCCAGTTTCCGCTGGAGACTCTCCTTGTGGTCATATTTTCTTGGGTTTTCTTATTTCTAGCATATCTATGCTGATGTCTGATCATCTGGTAAGGCAGTTGACTCTTCTGTTACTCAGCAGTGGGCTTTGAGGACAGGGACGTCTTTTTCCAGTTTCCGCTGGAGACTCTCCTTGTGTCAGTGCAGTTGAGTTTCTGGCAGGCAGGCTGCATGATGTTTTGTGGCCACTGCTGTGGCATTGAGCTGCTTTTGTAGCAGCCGTGGCTGTAGCGGTGGCTGTGTTGGGCCATCTGCACAGAAGTGGTGTTTTCAGTGTGCTCTCTTGCCTGCTTCTGGATGGAGGGGGGCTGCTCTTGGCTCTTGTCTAGGACACCAGGCATTGCTCTCTTGCCTTCTTCTGGATAGAGGGGGCTGTCCTCGGCTCCTACCTAGGACTTTAATGTTGCTCTTTTGTAAAATGGTAATTTAATTAAACCTTAACTTTAAGTAACTTAGAGTTGGCACTTAGGGTAGTGCTTTTGCCATATGAACTTGGTTAAATTAAAATAGTAAGTGATAAGTAAATTGAGCTATTTTATATTTCTAGGTTTTTTATTAGGCTTGATGTATTTCGTTTTGGCAATGTAGCTTATCTCATTTAAACTATGTAAAGACAAGTTTAATTTTTATTTTTAAGTACTTCAGTTTTGGCATTTTTTTCTTTTTCTTTTATTTTGGCAGCTGACTGGTATGGGGATCTGAACCATTGACCTTGGTGTTACAAGGCTGTGCTCTAACCAATTGAGCTAACTGGCCAGTCCTTCTTTTTCTTTTTAGAATTTCTTTATACTAGATTATTCCCAATGACTTTATTGTTAATTACTATACTTATTGAGATGTGGGATTTTAAGTTCTCCTTTTTTAATGGTCAGAAACTTTTTCTTCAAGAATCTTTACAGAACTTGCAAATCATATTTTTCTTTTTGGCTTAGATGCAGACATAGGTGAGGTGTACTGTTATTGTTGAGATACATATATACATGCATTAAAGTTACAGACACTTATCTGTGCACTTATAAACTTTGAGGAACATTTTGTTTACCATTTTTGGGAAACAGATTATGTTTAATTAGAAGTAGTTATCCCTTGGATATTAATATTATAAGATAAAAGCTGAATTTTTCGGGACTCATGATAAGTACTTCTCCACACAGCTCTTATTTTGAATTCAAGAGTAAAATATATGAGGTTGTCTATTTTTTGAGGACTAAGTGATGTATAATTTTGTAAACTTATTTTAAAAATATGTGAATACTAATAGGATACTAAGATTTAATAGCAAACTGTGAAAATGGCATGTGAATGACAGAAGTTTGGGAAATACTATCTTTTTTCTAATTTTTATTGAAACATAATTGATTATACTATTTGTGGGGTACAGAGTTGAATATCAATACCGAGATAGAATATGTGATGATCAAGGGAAATATTATCGTACTCATTTTTGTGCTTTATAAAATATATTGACTGTGTCCTTGCTTTCTTTTTTTTGTGGCTTGCTGGTTGTCTTTGTGGATTACTATGTGATTCTGTAATAAAGCAGTGCCATCAGGAGCTTCTGAAGTGCATACCACATTTTCTGCATAGTGTGTGCCCTCGAGGTTGCTCTTCTTCAGTTGGTGTCTGGTTTTTCCCATTTTTTAGTGTGTCCCCTTGAAGCATTTACTCTCTTTGCACAAATATTGTTATTCCTTAATTGCTCAGAGGAAGTCTGAGAGCCAAGATTATTTAATTTGCTTTAATTTAGTGCTTTTGGTGAATATTTTGCCCCTTCACTCTTTAGGTGTTGTAACAGTTTAAGTTTATCATTTTGTTCTCAGGTTGCTGGCAATCTCATTCTTTTATGATGTGTAGTCACATTTCTAAAAAGTGCAGAATAATAATATGAGGCCTTCAGTTTTAACTCAGTTACATGATCAAGCTATAGAATATTTTATACTACATAAAATCTCTTAAATAGTTGATGGTCTGTCAGACCAATGAAGAAGTAAAATGATTGTGGGACCCAAAACTTTGAGATCTTATAACTTGCACAAGTATAATTAAACTGGACAAAGGTATATATTTTACTAAATATAAGTTCTGAGTGATTGAATTGAAGCTCCTATTTTATGAATAACTCTAGCAGCCTCAATATAACTAAAGCAACCTTTGGGATGCTGTTATGTAGGTGTTGATCTGCAAATTTTTTTAGAATTTGTTTTGTTTATTCAGGATATTTTATCTTTCCTTATTTGCCCATTATAATAAACCAGATGGGTTATTCCTATTTTTTCATACCAGATTCTAACTTAGAGGAAAGAAAGCCTGGTTGTTTTTGAGGAGTTAGACGATTGAATTTTCTGGTTCATTCATCAGGATACAGTTGAGATTTGGCTTTCAGGTGTAAAATGTATCTTTAAGCCGTTTTATAGCAAGTGGGAAGCATATGTGTTACTTTAAAGGTATTTTAATTTTTAAAAAAGCATCTGTTTTCATGTGCACCTACACACAAGTATGTAACAACTCTACCCAGCCAACTCATGGTCACTCACATACAACTTAGTAAAAGCATTCTCTAGATCAGGATTTATAATCTGAAGTCCCTGAGATTGTATACAGATATGCATTTTTCCCAGGGTAAAGGGGTGTAGATTTGATTAGATTATTTTGGGGGGGGGGGAGCAGCTGGTTGGTAAGGGGATCCAAACCTGTGCCCTTGGTGTTACCAGCACGTTTTGCTTAAATTTAATTCGGATGTCTGCATGAGCATACTATAAATGAGATTAGGTTAATTTGCCTGGGTTTTAATTAACAGATCACTGAAATGAGAGAATGAGAGGACGTGGTGAAGTTTGCAGTCAGGCCTGGGAGCTAGAGCTCAAATCTCAGTCTTATGTAACTTGTGATCTTTTTTTTTTAAATTTTATTTTGTCGATATACATTGTGGTTGATTATTGTAGCCCCTTACCAAAACCTCCCTCCCTCCTCCCTCTCTTTCCTCCCACCCAACAATGTCCTTTCTGTTTGCTTGTCGTATCAACTTCAAGTAATTGTAGTTGTTACATCTTCTTCCCTCCCCCGGTTGTTTTTTTTTGTGTGTGTGTGTGTGAATTTATTAATTTTTAGCTCCCACCAATAAGTGAGAACATGTGGTATTTCTCTTTCTGTGCCTGACTCGTTTCACTTAATATAATTCTCTCAAGGTCCATCCATGTTGTTGCAAATGGCAGTATTTCATTCGTTTTTATAGCTGAGTAGTATTCCATTGTGTAGATGTACCACATTTTCCATATCTACTCATCCGATGATGGACATTTGCAGCCCTTAGATTCTTAATAAGAGTTATAATCCTTACCCTCTTCTTCCCCCAGAAAAGTTAAGGGATATAATTATGTTTAGGAATCTACACACTGAATTTTAAAAAATTACGTTAGCATCATTGGTCTTGTTTAAGTTTGTTATATATAATTATGCTAAAATCACATACCTTTTAAGTACTTTAGCTCTTAGAAATGGTATTACAATGAAACACTGATAAGTAGCAAAAAATCATTTTTTCTTAAACTGACTTTTTAAAAAGTTGCTGACATCTTTAATTTGGCTGAGTATCCAACATGGTGCCTGACACATAGCGGTTGTAGCAGTCAGTTTAACGAGTCTGTTAAGGTAATCATAATCAGGTGTGTGTGTGCAGGTTGCAGCATCAAGTATTCCATGATATGAGCTGCACTGTATTTTGCAAAGTTTTGGGATATCCTCTAGAGAACAGAGCAGTTTGTTGTGCTTGCCATATTTGGAAAGGCAGAACAGGACAGAGATAATTATTTTGGGGAAAAAGGATCTGATTAGCAGACAGAATATTGAGAGAAACTATAGTTAAAGCTCTGGGTTTGGTGGACAGTTCAGAAAAAACAGGGCAAAATTGAGAAACATCCTACCCTTAGCAGAAAGGAAATCTTAGCACCACTCCTGTTAACTTGCAACCTCTCTAGTAATGCTTTTCACTGGCTCCTGTATTTTACTGTCGCCTTAGGTCAAATCGGGTGGGTGAGTGGGATTACAGGTAAATAAGGACTGAAGATGTCAAAGTACTTGTTTTCATAAATGAGCAAATTGATGAGTTTAAAAATATTTTCAAATCATTGAAAACTAATGAATGTACTTTTTGCTAATTTGTAAAGATATTTCTAAGCATCCCCGATCTCAGCTTAGAGTTTTGTTGAATAGAAGCTATGTTGTCTCTTAAGTTCTGGGAAGCAGAAATCTGGCTGACATTAGGTTTTGACATAAATGGAATCTTTTGCCAATTGGTCTGCAAGAATGCCTTTCTTAATATAATATTGGTCATTTTTTTGTGTGTGGGTCTGCCTTGTCTTCCTTAACTACACTGTAAAGTTTTTGAAGGAATTGAGAACTTCTTTTAAAGCTTTTTAAAAACATTTGCACTGGGACATAGAATAAGACTACTCTGACTCTGTGCTTTGAGCCATTGTTCAGGTCAGGGGCTACATTTATAAATACGTGTTTAAAAATCACTCTGTCACTTTTGTAATACTTGCAATAGATATTTTCTTAATACTGCTGGCAGTTAGGAAAAAAATATGATCTCAGCATAATGAAAATGACCTTTTCCACGATGGAGTTTTACAGGTGGTGCTTATTTGTTTCTTTGAGAATGTGGTGCCATTGTTTTGTTGTGAGCTACCATTATGATTTAAATTTATATTTAAAAATGTTGTTAATCATTATTTAAATATAAATTTGCTTATTGAAGACATCTTGGAAAATATATGAGAGTATAAGGAAAACAGTTAAAATCACCTGTAATCCTCCCTGCCTTCTCAGAAAATGTAGTGGCTTCTAAAGTTTTATCTGGCTTGAACTGGCTAAACTAGAGAACCCATGGGCCAACCAGGAAATTTGTATCAAGGCACAATAGTTAGCATTTTCTGTTAATAACATAATTCCTTGCTCTCCCCCTGCCCCCCCCCCCTTATTTATTTATTTTTTGGCTGATTTCAGCGAGACTTTTCTTGATTCCCTTAATTACTACCTTTTAAGGAATGAGTTTGGTGGTCATGGAGTTGTCTGTATTTGTATGAGTACTTAATTTTTCAGGTATGGCTTTCTAATTTTGCACCTTTGTTCTTTTGATGCTAGTTTAACTGATGAAGAGTCCCGGAAAAATTGGGAAGAATTTGGAAATCCAGATGGGCCTCAAGGTGTGGTAAATGATGATTAAAAAATATTGGTGCTGTGGTATGTATTTTGACAGTGTTAACTAGATTAGGAAAATTACAATCACAGGGAGTTAAACATAGGTAAATTAAGCTCTTGTTAATTAACTTTTACTTTATTTTTCTTTTCTAAAGAGTAGTTTGAAAGATAGAGCTTATTAGATTGATTCAGAGAGAATAGTAATAATCACTATCACTAATCATTTCCAGTTAGTAGTTGATAAAAATTTGGTGAAAGAAAATCTATTTTTCTTTACTTGACTTCACACATTTTCTCATATGTTCGTAGTGTTTATAAACTCAGGACATACAGGATGTATATATCTCGTAAAATAATTTAGGTTTTCTCAGAAGAAGGAATTTGAGTACTTAGATGGTTTTTTTTTTTTCCTTTTTGAGAAATTTGAAGTTCCTTAACTTTTGTGGAATGGGAGTCCACAAAATAGGTTATCTTAAAGTTTTTTGGGGGGAGGGATGCAAAATTTTGGGATATAAATAAATTGGAAATAAAGACTGTTCAGAAACTGTGATGTTCTTCCTTTTTTAGCTACAAGCTTTGGAATTGCCCTGCCAGCTTGGATAGTTGACCAGAAAAATTCAATTTTGGTGAGTACATTTAAATAAGGCACATTATGATGTATTTGACATAATTTTTGTTATATACTGTGTATCTTGGCACTAGTAGAGAGCTGTTAGAAAGAACATACTTGTATGCTATTTTTAATTTATGTATTGTGAAAACTTTTTACATAATGGAGAAAATAATTGTTTCCATTGTTGGGCTGTTGGTTTGGGGCAGTGTGTTCCAATTGTAGTTTTAAAACCTTAAAGTTGGGGTGACTTTTTTTCTTTTGTAAGTAGTTTCAGATTGGGTATTACTTTTGATTTGGGGAACTACTGGTTTTTATGGTTATCTGCATTTATCCTAAGGAGTACTCAAACACTTAAATTATCCTTCCTTTCACCTTAACCTAGGCTAAACCAAT
Source organism: Galeopterus variegatus (assembly GCF_000696425.1). Taxonomy (NCBI): domain Eukaryota; kingdom Metazoa; phylum Chordata; class Mammalia; order Dermoptera; family Cynocephalidae; genus Galeopterus; species Galeopterus variegatus. The sequence continues at coordinate 183,031 of NW_007729747.1, read as the reverse complement.
TTTAATGTGTGATAAATTAAATAGTATGCATTCTCTATGGCACTTCAGCAGGCAGTAGGATATTAGACTTCAATCATTGGTAGGTGCTGCAACCCTAAAACATCAGGAATTATATTAATCTATTGTTTGGGAGTAGGTGATTCTCATTTTAACATTCTTGAAAGTAATTGTCTAGGAGCTATCTTTGAAGCAATAAAAACAAAATCCACACAGTTTGACTGTAATTTGTTTTGAAAATGGCTATTAAGTATTATTTTATGGTAGATTAAAATTGGTTATCTTCAGGGGTATATAAATGTGTTTATCATGCTTAGGGTTACTAAGATAGAGAAGGGATTGTTAGCTACCAGATTTAGGATCAAGCAGTGGGAGAAAAATCAATAGAAATCACTAGCAAACAACATCATGAAGTGGCCCCTTGATATTTAAGCAAAGGAACTAGGCAGGGGAATTCCCATGAGAGATTGCCCCAAACCATCCAGAGAAGGGCTAGTTGGGATTCCAAAGAAAGAAGTACTAAATGCCAGGGTGTTCGGTCCAAAGCATTTATTTGGAGTACAAGTGCTGCAGTGTATCCTTGAAATAGACAGTGAGAGAGAAGGGATGTTCTACCTAGGTTTGTCTGCAGCAAGTATATTGGGGTATGGAGTTTATATGAGAGTTTAAGGAATTCAGTTTGGGGTCGAGGCCGGTTTCTTTCAGTACTTTGGGCAACAAGCTAGATATTTTTATCAGTGCCTGAGAATGTTCAATGCCTGGGTTTTGTTTAAAGCCTGCTGGGAGGAACCTGCAGCTGGCTAGATAACAGAGGAATCAACACACTCTGATTTTTAGTCACAACACAGAAAGAAAGCAGGGGGCACTAGGGAACCCTACAGGCTTCTTATATCATTTTTTTCCAAGGCACTAACTACTTGCAAGGTGTGGTCATATAAGTTCCTGACTAGAAGAGAAACATTTATAAACTGTTTTGCTGGCGTTACCTATATTGTATCAGTAAATAGCAAATTAAAAGGTAATTTATTATAGTGGATACGAGTGTAGTCTCTAGAGCTGACCTGCCTGGATTCAAATCCTGGCTCCAACACTTATTAGGTAATCTAGGACAAACTATGTAACCTATACATGCTATAGATTGCCTGTCTACAAAAGAAAAATAATAATGATATCTTCCTTCTGGAGTTTGAGAATAAGGATTAAACAACATAATACATGAGAGTTGCTAATAGTGCCTCCCCATTGTAAGCCTCAAAATAAATGTTCCTGGATGTTATAATTTACCTAATGAAGGCCATAATTCTTTTTCTTTTAAATTCTAGGTTTTACTTGTGTATGGGTTGGCATTTATGGTTATCCTTCCAGTTGTTGTGGTAAGTTCCATATCTTTTTATTGACTTTTTTTTGGAAAGGGAATTGACATGTTTTGGAATCTCCCTATAAGGTTTTTCTTTTTGTTTTGTTTTGTTTTTTGGCAACTGGCTGGTACAGGGATCGAACCCTGGACCTTGGTGTTATCAGCACCATGCTCACCATGCCAGCCCACCTATAAGATTTTAATTTATATTAGAATATAATCCATTGATCCTTGAATTTAAGAGTCTTATATTCAGGCATACTTTTTAAGGTCTACCAAAGGTGCCATCACTTGAGCATGTTAAAGTATATCTCCTCCCAATCCAAAAGTTACACACAGGTGAGGTAATACAGATATATTTAGAGTTTAAAATGAAAGTCTTCCTGCACCACCTCCCTCAACTCCATTTCTCTTGGAGAGAGTCACTGCTGAGTGGTGTTTTCTCTTTCAAATCTTTTTCTGTGCATTTATGTGTACATACACACATACTGTTTTTTAAAACCTCAGTGTGATTTTACTGTATGTATTCTGTGACTTTTTTTGCTTAATATTAATATTAGGTACACAACATACAGAGCAACCTCATTTTTATTTATTTATTTATTTTTAATTTTTTTATTTTTTTAAAGATGACTGGTAAGAGGATCTCAGTCCTTGGCTTGGTGTTTTCAGCACCACGCTCCGCCAGTGAGCCAACCAGCCATCCCTATATAGGATCTGAACCCGTGGCCTTGGTGTTATCAGCATCACACTCTCCAAGGGCTGGCCCCATGAGCAATCTCATTTTTAAAAACAGCTGTATAGCACCATAATATGAAGATACCATAAAGTTTATGATTTTTACCATTTATTATTTTTGTGACTTGGATTTTTTTTATCCTGGAGTTTCTCTCAATTCCCCTAGTGAGGCTTATAATTAACCTGTTTTACCTTCTTCATAGTATTGTTGTGTGAGGATCTAATCATATGAAATAATGTGAATGAAAGTATCATGTCAGCTGTAAAATTGCTTCTGTATTTATTTATTAAATATTTATTAAAGACATGCTGTGTGTCAGGAACCAACTTGCTGCTTATAGCAATGGGTGGTTTTATTCCAATTTTGTCTTAAATAATTTTTACATGAAATTTAAATGTTTTAATCCTATATATGTAATGACTTAAGTTGGTATTTATGATCCAGGAAATATAAATATTTGCTAAATAAAGCATTTGAAATATGTAACAGAGGCATTTGTTCTAAAGCTTAGATATTTTTATTGGTTTGCAAATATATGGAAAATTTGACCATAAACATATTCTGCATCAAACTGAACATTTATTGCTTTATTTCTTGTTTAATTTTATTTGTGTTTTAGGGCTCTTGGTGGTATCGCTCAATACGCTATAGTGGAGACCAGATTCTAATACGCACAACGCAGATATATACATATTTTGTTTATAAAACCCGAAATATGGATATGAAACGTAAGTGAAATTAAGTAACTGTGATATTAGCCACATTACTTTCTGAGTCATTTATGTGGAGCTGGTATATATGTTCTTTAACTCTGTACTGAAGAAATTCCTTTTTTTTTTTTTTTTTTTTTTTTTTTTTTTTCCTTTCCCGCAATGGATCCCAACCCT
>NW_007729747.1:140233-180041 GCF_000696425.1 Galeopterus variegatus | reverse complement strand
TTTTTTTTTTTTTTTTTTTTTTTTTTTTTGTCTTTTTCCGTGTCCGACAACGGGATCGCAACCCTCGGTGTTGCTCCCGCGCCTCGCTCAGCCAGTGAGCGGGAACCGGTCTGTATGTGGGATCTGAACCCTCGGGCGGAAGCGCCACAGCGCTTCCCAAGCAGTGCACTATATCAGTGCGCCACCGGGCCGGCCCCAGAAATTCCATTTTACAGTTTTGTGGGTATCAGTTCATGTAACTAAAGCTGGAAGAAAATGCTGACACCTTTTATGACATTTCTTACCTGTATTTCCATTGTTTCCATTTACTCAAATATATATCATCAGGAATTTTGTGGTAAAGCTTCATGTGTGCAAATTTTGTAATAATACTAGCTAACATTTTTTGTTGTGTGCCAGGCACTGCTAGGGACTATACATGTATTAACTCATTTAATCTTTGCTATGCCCCCATATATTAAGTGCTGTTTTTAAGTACATTTATATAGATGAGGAGACCGAGGCACAGAAAAGTTAAGTAATATGTTCAAGGATACGCAGTAGTGACCGATCCAGGATCAAAGTCAGGCAATCTGGTTCCTGAGACCTAAACCACTATGTTATACTACATTAATCATAGTAGAAATAGAGGTCTTGCATGTGTTGAAAGAAAACTGCCAGAATATTTCATTCCCTGAGACTTATTTAAAAATTTCTTAAGAAAAAAAAGGCACCATCCTAAAAACTTTTTTGGTCCCATAAAGCTAACTTTGTAAAGTTTATCCCTGGAATATATAGTGTTGCCTTTCAGAATGACTGCTCTGTGGAAATCATAAATATTCCTCCATACCTCCTTAAAAAAAAAAATTATGTTTTAAATTGTCTCATTGGAGAATGCATTTTTGTTTCGAAACTGAAGTGGACTTTTATGTATTTTGGATTTGCCAATTTTACTAATTTTCTTGGTAATGAGAAAGAGACTCCCCAGGTCATACACTCTGTATGAGTAGATCTTATATTTCTGAGTGAGTGAATATTACTTTCCCTTATGCAGACATAATGTTAATAGAGAACCTTATTCTTTTATAAAAATGTTGTATATTCATAACGTTTTAATGTGTCTTTTTCACCTCAGTGGTCTTGATTTCTGTTTCATTTCTGAGGTTGGTATTTAGCCTTATACAATTAAGTCTGTCAGAAAAGCATTATTTAGCTGGTGGATTTGTTTACATATCCTTGGTTAGTTTAGCTATCTTAGGAACAGTTGTTTTCATGGAAGCATTTGAGGGTGTCAGTAGTAGTACCCTCAGGTACTCAAATATATACTGTGCTCTCTGTGTGTCAGGCATATGTGGAGAAACTGAGGTGCAGAGGGTGAGGTGAAGAATATTGCCGTAGGTCATTTATCTAGGAGTGACAAAACTCCAGGGTCTATGCACTTAACCTCTATACTGTTCTGCCTTTTGTGATTACGTTTTTTGTAATGTAATACATTACATTTTTTTTTGTAACTTAATATGTTACATTGTAATGTAATACATTATTTGTATATTCTGTTGTAAGGTAAGATTGATGACTGTAGTGCCAGTCCTTAAAGAGCTTGTATAGGCTAACAAGAGTAATGTTAATATATGTGGCTATGAATCATGTGTATTTCAACAAATGCTCCAGGGTTTCATAATAAAAATTTCTGGAAATTACAGTGTATTTTAGTTTACTCAAGGCTCTGAAAAGTCATGCAGTGAAGAAACCTTTAACTCTTGTTTAAATCATTATTTCCAACCTTATTTAACCACAGAGCCCCCTTTTCTCACATAACAGTTATTAACATCACTGGGAGTACTAATGCTGTATAGAAAGTTTCTGTAGAGTAAATGCTTAGGTCTAGAAACAGATGCTATTTAAAGTAATTTTAATGCTTCCAGTTTCTTTGGTGCCCTTATTTGGTGCACGTTTCTATTCATTTGTGATAGGTAATATTGTGCATGTTTTTAAAAGTGAGACATTTCTCTTTTTTGTGTGGGAGAAATTAATGCTTGTCAATAGTTAAGTTCAGATGATTTTTAGCATTATGCTTGATTAGAAAAGTGTCCACTTTAGGATTAATGAAGTATCTCAGGAGAGGAAATTAATTTGTGAGCAAATTTATTTACCTTTGTATTTCTTTTGTTTTCTTAGGTCTCATCATGGTTTTGGCTGGAGCTTCTGAATTTGATCCTCAGTATAATAAAGATGCCACAAGCAGACCAACGGATAATATTCTAATACCGCAGGTTAGGTCAGATTCCCAGATTCCTTGATGAGCAGTTAAGTGTTAAAGTTGAATGCTTTTTTTGAGTTTATGTTTTTGAGTAATTATTTTATTTACTCTAGTTAATCAGAGAAATTGGCAGCATTAATTTAAAGAAGAATGAGCCTCCACTTACCTGCCCATATAGCCTGAAGGCCAGAGTTCTTTTACTGTCTCATCTTGCTAGAATGAAAATTCCTGAGACCCTTGAAGAAGGTATTTGTGATTCTGATATCTACAGGGTTTTAATGGGACCAAAACAGCAGATTTAATTAGACCTCATGGTGCAGAGTTTTTGTCGCTGTTCTTTTTTGCTCAATCAAATAATTAATTGCTCAAAGACCTTTTTAAAAGAAATCTGTATGCTACATTATTACTTCACGGATAGTTCGAAGGTCTAAGTCAGATGTTTTGGCAAATGTTAAAATTTAGTATTTCAGGGTGAGAGAGTGCTCTGTATGACAAACGTTTAGTTAATTGCAAATTATGCAAAAGTTCCTAATGACTGTTTTTTAAAGGACTTAAGCTTTTGGGGGGAGAAAAATGGACTTCACAGCAGATATCTTAACTACCAAACCCCCACTCCCATCGTCTACCACCCCTCTGCAACAGTGCTTACCAGTAGTGTCTGTTTTATCTTGAAGCCATCTATTCTGCCTAAAAGAAAAGCAATGGATTGGGACAACAGTGTTTCCACGGATGTCATTAATTTCAATGTCATCTCTTCTTCACCTGAGTTACTTCAATTGAAGTTTGAAAAGAAGGTTATTATCCTTAGGAAATAGATGTTCTTTCTGAATAAACTCTTACCATCTCCTTCCCACACACCTCCTTTAAGCCAATGATGCAATTAAATGCTTCTGAAAACAAGGCTACTTGATGCTCAGTAATTGGATTTGTGCTTATGATTGAATGAAGGAGCACTGTTTAGCCATTGACATTAGAGTTGCTTTGAAATATTAAGTTAACCAGTAATTCTTTTGCTAATATTCTGTACAGATATATAACCATCTCCATTTTTACCAGTAAGAAGCAGGGAACAAATTTTTTTAGGTTGAGTACCAAACATGGTGGATGGTCTTAGTAGTTAAATATGATACGCCGTATAAAAGAGTCTGTCTCTGTCTCTCTGTCACTCTTATTGTCCTCCTTTTCCTCCTCTTTCTCTCATCTCTTTACCCGTATTTAGTTGACAATTACTCTCTTAGTCTTTGTATTTGTCCATAATTATACCTGTAGAAACTTAAGTGCACAAGAAGAAAAATTTTAAAGTTCCTAAATAAAGCAAGATTAAAATTTAAGATTAAGACTGTTTCTCACACACACACATACACACACACACACACACACACACACACACACATGCATAAAAGAGGGAGTTGATTTATTAAGCCTAATACCATAATATGAAAAATTTGCCTTTGAAGCATCTAATCTAAGCTGGATTTTTTTGACTGAGTTTTGACATAGTGATGCTGAGGAGAAACTCTTCCGTTTAGCTTATAAAATTGTGAGATCATGTGAAATATTTGTCAGACAACTTAAATTTAATATTAGTCTTGGACTACAGGTGATAAAGATGCTTTAACTATAAATTAGAATGATTTGTTTCAGGTTTTTGATTGTTTTGCAGATCAGCAATTTATGTTGAAAAAATGCCCTGCCCTGCTTCAAGAAATGGTTAATGTAATCTGCCAACTAATAATAATGGCCCGGAGCCGTGAAGGTGAGGAGGAAATGTAATTAATTTTGTTGTACTTTTTCTTGCAAGCATATGAAGATTACACTTCGTAGCTTTAAGATTTATAGATACTTACTGTAATTTTGTCTGCCAGTTCAATCAGCTTTCTCAATTCTGCTCATGATTTTTTTCATTTCTTTCCTGTATTTTCTATTACATAAGTCTTTATCACAACTCACTGTGTTCTTGAATTTAATTTTTTTCATTGTTTTATTGTTAGCTTTTCAAAGATTTAAAATTTTCTTTATTAATATTTTTGGAGATGGTTTATTCTGCATTTTAACAGTGAGTTTGAAATAATTTTTTAACTGATGCAATTATGATTCACCTGACATGTAATGTGTTTTCTTGACATGTCAGTATGTTTGCAATATTGGTAATGTTTGATAATTTACTTGTTATTGGAGGTGCTGCAAGACATGGAAAAAGACAAAAAAAAAAAAAAAAAAAGAATTGAGGCATTAGGGATGTTAGTGTGAATTTTGTTTTTGTGATGAATTGTATACTCCTGAATATGTAAAAAGTCCAGCCCTGTTGTTTCCTTTTTTCCTATTCTTTCTAAGAAAGGGAGTTTCGTGCTCCAACTTTGGCATCCTTAGAAAACTGCATGAAGCTTTCCCAGATGGCTGTTCAAGGCCTTCAGCAGTTCAAGTCTCCCCTTTTGCAGCTCCCTCACATTGAAGAGGACAATCTTAGAAGGGTTTCTAATCATAAAAAGGTAATTATTTGCTACTTTAAACTCAGTTTTCAGCAGCTTGTCATGTCACTTAACATGAATAAAAAGTTTTCTAGAAATGGTTACTATGAATTTCTCAGATTTAGAATGTCTTAAACATTCTAAAACTCTCAAGTGGTTCGGTTGACATTTTCCTAATTAGGCAGCTGTTTTATAATATTCTACTACTGTAAGTAATTTTGCTACCTTCTTGGGAGTCAGTGCATTTTAGCAGTTAACACTTTTTTCTCTATGTTACCAAAAATGAATGTACCAAGTAATTATGTACTGTGTACTTTCCAGTCATTTTATTCTTGGCTTAAAAGTTGGGCAATGGTTTATTGGTTGAACAAGAAAAAAGCATTAAAAAAATAAAATCAAATAAAGACAATTCTTATTTAGAAAATGTAATTATAGTAAAGACATGTTAATAAATCTTGAGGTATAGCAAAAATATGTATAAATGAAAAACTTGAGGAAATATAAGAAACTGAATGAAATTGTAATTCTTGTAGGAGATTTTAAACATTATTTTGTAAACAACTGAAGTGAGCAGAAGATAGATGTTGGATTTCATACTGTATTAAGGTAGAATTAATAAATGTATATTAGAAATTTGAGTTCTCTGTCCTTTTAAGCAATTGTGTTACCCTTATAAATTTGATCATAAGTTGTTATAATTAAAAACCACAGGATCTAAAAGCAAGAATTTTACATGCCTTATAATCTGATTCCCTGTCTGTGAAAGTAAAAATTAAATAATAGCATCAAACACCTGGAAATTAACACTCTCCTAATAACCATTTAGCCAAGGTGGATATCACTGCAGTAATGGCTATATTTAGAAAACAACAAAAACGAGAACATTGCATAGTAAACCTTGAGTGGGCTGCTGTACTTGGAGGTTTATTTCAGGTTTATTATTAAAGATTTTTATTCAATTGAAAGTACGCTGAGGACACCAATTGACATTAGTTCTTACTTGGGTCAAGATTCTGTATGAATGTTATTATATTCTTTTCCTTTAATTGTATTTTTTCTAATTTTAAAAAATAAGTCTATTAAACTTTATAATTAAAAAAATTCTTAATTTAAATTTTCATGAAGAAAAAGCAATGAAATGTTATATAGCTTTATTTTCTTTTTTGAAATGCATATAATCATAACATTTTTCTAAAAGTTGCTGGATTTTGTTTTAGTCAACATGCTAATAATAATTTTCTGTTTATGAAAAGTTTTATGAGTTAGGGTGTTTTTTTTTTTTTTTTTAATTCAGTACAAAATTAAAACTATCCAGGATTTGGTGAGTTTAAAAGAATCAGATCGACATAGTCTATTGCACTTCCTTGAAGATGAAAAATATGAAGAGGTTATGGCTGTCCTTGGAAGTTTTCCATATGTAACGATGGATATAAAATCACAGGGTAAGTGGAAAATTTCTCTGTCGAACATTGCTTCCGTTTTGATACATTGGTTCTTAATTATTTGACTCATGATTCCCAAAACACTATATTTAGTGATATAATTTGTAATTAGACTTTGTAGAACAGTAGTTTACCTGTCAGATTTACTATGATGAAAATTATGTATACTTGATAGTTTTGAAGACACTGATAGAGTCCTACTTTTATTATCCTCATAATAGGATTAAGTCTTGAAGAGACTTTATTCTGTAGTTCAGCTTTCAGTAATTTTTTTTAACTTTTCAAAGAATTAAAGAGATTTTTTAGGAGTAGTGAAAGATTTCCTTATAAGAAGTAAGGTAAGAATATTGTCTCACTGGGAAACAGTAACGTGCTTCCACTCTGTAACGTTTTGTATGGGCAGTTTATTATTTTATATTTTTACAGTGCTGTCTAAATAGGTAATGTGAGTGGTATAGTTAATGAAGGAAGAGTATAAGAATTATAGAAGCAGGAAAAGGGGTATCTATACGATGTCTGCTGGAGGTGGTGGATCCTCCTTCTCCACATTACCAGAGTAGGCTGTGTAGAATCTCCTGCAGGCTTTTCCTTCACTTTAAAGCATCAGACAGCAGGTAGACATTTATATAGCTATTATTTCACATACAATCAGTGAAATTAGTGCCCATACAATTTTGCAAAATGAAAAATACAGATGAATATGTGGCCCAGATTTGATTTTTTGATACAGAGACTTTTAGGGGGAAGAAAGGTTGTCAACTTTATTGATGTCCAGCTTCTGCACTCGCAGCCAGTAATGGAGATAGCAGTTATAGGCTATTGGAGGCCATTCTTTTCCAGCTGGTGGTGTGGTAATAGTGGTTAGAACAGCATGCGCTCATCTAAATCCGTGTAAAATAAACATGACAAACTTAGAAAAAAACTATATGCAAAAATATATAGTGAGGTCTTTTACAGATAAAATCTGTAGAAAAAAATGAATTAATGTCCACATGAATAGAAGGTATGTTTGATGAGTTACACTAATTGTATTTTTAAGTTTTATTTATTTTATTAATTATTATTATTTTTTTTGGTGGCTGACTGTTATTTTTTTTGGTGGCTGACTTTGGGGATTTGAACTCTTGACCTTGCTGTTATCAACACCGTGCTCTAGCCAACTCAGCTAACCGGCTAGCTCCAACTTTCCTATTTTTATTAGTAGATTTTTGGGGGGATGTGTGTGGCAAATGTGGTTTTAGAAAATTAGATAATTGCGAAGTGTTTATTGTATTTAGTACCATTTATTTCAAAGTATTTTTAAAAGTGCTTTTTAAAGTAAAGAGAATATATTGAAGTTCTTACCTTTGAGAAAATGTCTCTTTAATGTGGTTTAAAATACCGGTGTTCATTATCTTGTTATGACATGCATTCATCATACAGGTATAATCTTGTGAATATAAGCTTTGCACAATTCAGTAGAGTGACAGAATCCTATTTTTATATTACTGTGAGAAAGAGCTGTTATTGTAGTCCTCACATTGTACCATGTTTTCAAAGATGTGGGTTTGAAGCAATGCTCATACAGCTTTTGTGTGACTTTGGGCATTTTGCTTTATTTCTGAACCTCAGTTTTTTTGTTTTGTTTTGTTTTGGGTGGCTGGCTGGTGTGGGGATCCAAACCCCTGACCTTGGTGTTACTCATTTTCTTTTTTAAAGTGGAAATAACAACAACACCTTTCAGGGCCATTTTAAGGATTAAATGAATCAGTTGTTGAAGGCATCTACTGGAAAGTCTTAAACAGTGTAGTCAATATATTATTTTTTGGCGAGTTTAAATATCATATGCTTGAAATACTGAGGTCTGAAATTGATTTAAGTAGGTTACGTTTTGCTATTTGCATTGACACAGAGCTTGATTTTTATTTTTTTTGCTCTGTTTTTTTCCTTATGTCTTACAGTATTGGATGATGAAGATAGTAACAACATCACAGTAGGATCCCTAGTTACAGTGTTGGTTAAATTGACAAGACAAACTATGGCAGTAAGTAGTCTATTTGTATTTTTATGGTTTGAGAGTTATGAGTCAAGGTTTTTATATTTATTTTTCTCATTTTAAGTAGTACGTTCTCAAAAGTTAAAACTGCTGTGACAGGATCTAGTTTTGCAAGTTCTGTTAGCTGTTTTGAAATTTTGTATTAATTTTCATGAGATATAGATTTCACATACACCAAGAAAACTTGGAAAATAGATTATTTCTTCACATTATGGTTTGTTAATTCTCTGTAAAACATAATAATAGAGTAATGTGGATATAGTTCTCAAACTGCAAAGTATTATCACAGATGTTAATTCCTTCACGTTATGGTTTGTTAATTCTCTGTAAAACATTATAATAATAGAGTAATGTGGATATAGTTCTCAAACTGCAAAGTATTATCACAGATGTTAATTATTGATCGTTGAGAATTTCATCACCTACTCCTTTTAATCCTTTAGATAATTTACTCCCTTTTATTTTTTTAAATTTAAAAATTACAATGAAGACTTTTTTTTTTCTGATAATGTGAAAAATTCTTGCTATCTGGAAAAAAAACTCAAGCAATGCATAAAGGTATAGGAAGAAGTTAAAATCACCTAAAATCCCACTGCTTTCAGGTGATTAATTTTGAAGCTCAGTCCTTTATATATCCTAATGCATTGTATACCTGTGGAGTTAAATGTCGTTTTTATCATAGATCCCTCCTCTCACTCATCTCCCTGAAGAAAATCCCTTGTCAGCCCCAGATGACAAGAATTTTAGTCTTGTGTGTATCCTTTCATATCTTCCTCTGTGTTCATATTTATTATCTGGACCTTTACAGTGCATTCCAAAAAGCTCGTGGAAAAATAGAATTAAAAGATAATTGAATCTTTCTATGAACTTTTAAAAGTACCCTCGTACATGTATACTGGTACTTTTGTCATTCTTTTTCATTAAATCTTATCATATTATAAATATTTCCTACATCTTGTTTTTCTCAGTTTCTACGACATATTTATATTAGCCTCCAAGTCAGCTAGTATAGTTGTAATTCATTTTTTGTTGTTTGCTGGTTTGTTTTTGGCAACTGACCTGTCAGAACCCTTGACCTTGGTATTGTAACAACTAACCAACTGAGCTAACTGGCCAGCCTCACTGTTTTTAATAGACTGTGATATTTCAACCCAGTTTATTCAACTAGTGGTAGATTTTAGCCTATTCTGCTCTGAGGTTTCTGAGGATCTATAGGAAATATATGTCGCATTTAAACCCCATGTCTAAAATCACTGGTAGGAAAAGGTTGTTTTGTAATAGGAAATATCAAAACAAAGATGTTGGTTTTATGGTAGCAAGTGGTAAGGAAGTATTTGTGTCATGGACTCTAGACGAGATGCTTCTTGGAAGAAGAGGAAAATTGGGTTTAGATTCAAAGTTATACTACCCCCATTGTTGGTTTTATGGTAGCAAGTGGTAAGGAAGTATTTGTGTCATGGACTCTACACGAGATGCTTCTTGGAAGAAGAGGAAAATTGGGTTTAGATTCAAAGTTATACTACCCCCATGCTTCAGAATTCTCAGCCTGAAAAATGAGCAAAAAATTAGTCTTGTGCTGTTGACATTTCTAGAGTAATTGGTAGAAGAAAAAGCAAAACCACCACGGGGTAGGGAAAAGAATAGAGTATTTGTACTCCCATTCTCGTATGAACTGTACCTCAGAGTAATCAAGTATTAGAACCCAGCTGATAAATGAAGTGAGAAAGTGATGCTACAATTAGATTAAGGAATGGCAACCTTTTTCTGTAAAGGTCCAGATAGTAGATATTTTAGGTTTTACAGGCCATACAGTCTTTGTAGCAACTACTGAACTCATCAGTGGGCATAGTTGTGTTCTATAAAACTTTATGTAAAAAGCAGGTGGTGGGCCATAGTTTGCTGACCCCTGAATTAGACTTTCTGTTGTATAGAGCGTGATAATGATGATTGTTTTTACATGCTAGCTCTAATAATTCCAGGGAATTTATTAAACACAGCCCATGTCATTTGTTGTTATCTTCTAGTACAGATTCTTACTGGGTTCTTACTGGGATTTAAATCCTAAACATATCTTCCATATTGACTCTAAATGGATTATATGGTTGGTGGCTATGACTTCAGGATATGTGGATTTTTTTGGTGATCCACTTCTTAGTCACAGATCCAATGAGTAACATCACTGACAATAATGAATAAATTAATACTGGTTTCCTGAAGATTTTAATGTTAGAAAATAATATGACATATTCAAATTTTCATAACATTAAAATATTAATATTTGATTACTATTAGAATAAAAGTTGAAATTTTAAACTATGAAATATTTTTTACTTTATAGTGAATTTACATATCTTAAGTCATTGGATTTGTAAAATTTAAGTAGACTGTATTTTTCAAAATATATTCAAGACACGTGAGATACTTCAGAAGGTAACTACCTGCAAAATGCATGTATTCTTGAGCTAATATTTGCTGAAAGTCTCCTTTCTCTCTCTCAATTGTAGCTGGCTAAAAAAAACTTACTGGTAATACATTTTGGAAGATTGCTTTGTTTATCTGAAATATAAATATAGGTTCACAGATTTTATATTTTTGTTCTTGCTACTCCTAGGAAGTATTTGAAAAGGAACAGTCTATCTGTGCTGCAGAGGAACAGCCAGCAGAAGATGGGGTAAAAACTTGAGTTTTCTTAACCTATCTTGCCTGGTGAAAAAAATGTTTAATTTATTTCTGTGGTTGACTTATATAGCTATGGGAGAATAATTCGGCTTATGAAAACATTCCTTTTAGCCGTTTTTACGTAAAAATTTGCTATGACTTCCAAATGAACCTATTGCTGTAATTTACTGAGCATGATGTGTGTTGTGATTTACAGCAGAGTGATACTAACAAGAACAGGATGAAAGGTGGATGGCAACAGAAGAGTAAAGGACCCAAGAAGACGGCTAAATCAAAAAAAAAGAAACCTTTAAAAAAAAAACCTACACCTGTGCCATTATCACAGTCAAAACAACAGAAACAGAAGCAGGCAAATGGAGTTGTTGGGAGTGTAAGTTTATTATCATCATTGTTATAAATATTGAGGTGTACATTAAAATGTCCAAGTCTTATATATGCACAGCCCTTTAAGTTTTACACCTGTAGGTACCCATGATACCCAGATATGATAAAAAGCCTTACTAGTGCCCTAGAAGGCTCCCTTGTGCTCCTTCTCAATCAGTGACCCCTCCATCCTCCTTTTGACTCCTTATCCCCCATTGTTCTGACTGTAATCACCATGGATTAGTTTTGCCTGTTCGTAAACTTCATGTAAGTGGAATTATTTTATGTCTGGTGGCTTTTGTTCAACATTATATCCATGACATTCATGTACATTATTTGTAGCAGTAGTCCATCCTCTGTGTGTGTGTGTAGTATATCATTGAGTGAATATACCACAATTTCTATATCTGTTCTTTGGTTCTTGGACATTTGGGTTGTTTGTAGCTTTTATCTAATATAAATAAAGGTGCTGTATTTATTTTTGTACATGGCATTTTGTGGACATTCATTTTCCAGCCTAGCAGTGGAATTGCTGGGTCACAAAATAGGTGTATGTTTAACTCATCAAAAGAGTCTTTTTTCCAAAGTTGTATCATTTTATGCTCCTACCAGCAAAGTATGAGAGTACAGTTCTTCATTCTCACCAATATTTAGTTTTACCAGTCTTTTATTTTAGCCATTTGGTAGATCTATAGTAGTATCTCTTTGTGTGGTTTTTATTTGTATGTACCTGATAACTAATGATGTCAAGTACCTTTTCATATGCTTACTGTCCATTGTTTATTCTCTTTTTCTGTTGGGTTGTTTGTCTTCTTACTGATTTGTAGGGGGCCTTTATATATTATGAATACGAGTCCTTACTTTTTTACTGTCTTAATGGTAGCTTTTGATGTTTTTTAATTTTAATGAAGTCCATTTCATCAGTCTTTTCCTTTGTGGTTGGTGCTTTTGTGTCCTGTTTAAGATATCTCTGCCTACCCCAGGGACATGGAAGTATTTTTCTGTTTTTTTTTTCTAGAAATGTTACTTTACTTGTATTTAGCTCCAAGATCTATCTCGAATTAATTTTCATGAATGGTGCAAGGTAGGGGATATCTAGAAATGTTACTTTACTTGTTGTATTTAGCTCCAAGATCTATCTCGAATTAATTTTCATGAATGGTGCAAGGTAGGGGATATGGACCACTCATTTCAGTACCATTTATTGAAAAGATCACCCTTTTTTCACTGAATTGTAAATGGTAATTTATCGTAAAACAGGTGACTGTACTGTATATCATGTGTAGGTCTGTTTACGGACTCCCTAGTCCATTCCATTGATTATTGTCTATTGTTGTGCCAATATCGTACTGTGTTGTTAAAACTTTATGTTAAGTCTTGAAATATGGTAGTGTAAGTCCTCCAATTTTTATTTTACTAATTTAGAATTGTCTTAACTATTTTAGGTCCTTTGCAATTCCAGCTAAATTTTTAGAATAAGCTTGACAATTTTCACCAAAAAAAGCTGCTCGAATTTAGATTGGTATTGCATTGAACCTATGGTTTCATATGGGGAGAATTGACTTGCTAGCAAGTCTTTTTATTCATGATCATGGTTTACCTATATTAATTTGGACCTTCCTTGATTTTTCTCGGCAAAGTTTTGTAATTTTAAGTGGCAGAGGTATGGCACATGTTTCATGAGATTTACTGTTACGTATTTGATTTCTGGTGTTATTGAAAATGACATTTAAAAATATAATTTTTTAATGTTTGTTGCTGGTATGTACATAGTTGCTTTCTAAATATTGACACTGTATCAAGGAATGTTAATGAATTGATAATAATTATAGACATTTGTAGATATTTAAATAAAGATTTTTCAGCACATGCAATAATGCCACATGTGAATAAAAAGTTTTTTTTTTTTCTTTTTACTCTTCGTGCCCTTTCTTTTATCCTTCCTCACTGTCTTACTGTGCTGGCTAGAATTTCCAGTGTAATATTGATTAGAAGTCATGATGGTGGAAACTCTTCTCTTCTTTTTGATCTTAGGAAGAAAGCAAACAATATTTCACCACTATGATGTTAGCTGTAGGGTTTTTGTAGATATTCTTTATCAGGCTCAGGAAGTGTTCCCTTCTATTCCCAGTTTGCTGAGAATTTTTATCATGAGCTGATCATGAATTTTATTAAATGCTGTTTCTGTATCTGTTCAGGTAATCATTTTATTTTTCTTCTTTCATAATGTGGTGAATTATATTGATGGACTTAAAAATTTGAAACCATTCTTGAATTCCTAGAACAAATCTCATTTGGTCATAACATAATATCCTTTTTTATATTTATCTGGATTTGATAATATTTTACTTAGATTCCTGTATCTATTTTTATGATAGAATATTGGTTTGTCATTCTCCTGTCTTGTAATATTCTTGTCAGATTTTGTATCAGGTTTATCCTGGTCTCATTAACCAAGTTAGGAAGTGTTTTCTCTTTCTTTTTCCTGAAAGACTTTGTTTCTTGGGTAAGCTTGGGATTCTTTCTTATGTGGAAGAATCCTCTAGAGAAGCCATCTGGTCCCGGAGTTTTTAAAAGGGGTTTAGTTGTGGAGTCTGTCACTTTAACATATGTTCTGTATTTTTTCTTATAGTGGTTTTACTAGTGCATTGTGTTTTTCAGGGTATTTGTCCAATTCCTCTAAGTTATTACATTTATTGGCATAAAGTTATTCATAATATCCTTTTAATATCTATTGGATTTAGTTATGTCTCTTTTTTTCCTAATATTGATAATTTTTATTTTCTTGGACTTTCTTGCCTAGAGGTTTAATTTTATTAATCTTTTCAAACAACCAACTTTTGGTTTTGAGTGATCTCTTTTGTAAATCTGATTTCTCTTTTCTTGATTTACTATTATTTACTTTCTTCACATTTAATTTGCTGTTCTTTTGCTTACTTCTTGAAATGGACTAGTAAATATTTTGTCTGGGATATTGGCTTTCCTTACTCCATCATACCCTGTCAGTTATAGAAAATGATCCTAAAACTCCCAAAGCAGTACTTTTCTATAAGCTGTCCATTTTCCCTCCTCAAATAAAACATATTGTATAATTGATGCTTTTGAAAGCTGAGCCACCTTAGTCATTGTGGTAGTGTATTTTGCAAGTAGAAATAAAATATTTTTGTTTTACAAATTATGAAGAACAAATAAAATAACTAGCAAAACACAAATAAGCCAAATGTGAGTCTTCAGTCTGACTCCCACATCTTTATAAATAAGAGTGTTTATCATTTTCTGAAATTCTGTATGAATAGTGAGATTGTAATCTTGAGCCAGTTTAGTTATTCTGACAATAAGTTAGCTTCAGGGACTCAATGATATATATTCATTGGGATATTCAGAACTTTTGTGCTTGCTTTTTCCTTTTAGGAAGCTGCAATAAAGGAAGATGAAGAAGAAATTTCTGACAAAGGCAGTGATTCTGAAGAAGAAGAAACCAATAGAGATTCCCAAAGTGAAAAAGATGATGGTAGTGACAGAGAATCTGATAGGGAGCAAGACGAAAAACAAAACAAAGATGATGAAGCAGTAAGACTAATAGGTTTAAATAATTGGAATTATGCCTTTGATGATTGTTTTGGGTTTTGTTGTTTGCTTGCCTTAAACCCATATATTTTATAATTTCATTATTTTGTAAGAATATTTTTGAGGAATGGTGGTCAGGGTTATAAAGAAAAATTGTTTCTAACAAAGACTGGAAACCCTAATTTTCTTAAATCTTAAATTGCTACGTAGAGTAGGAGCTGGGTCTGTGGTAAAGTCAGTTTGGTCTCTGGAAATACAAGTAAGGAAAGGTGGGCTGTGAAACAGGTAGCAGTTACTTGGAAGGCTCTCTCACAGGCTCTAGGTAATGTTTAAAGAAACATTACTGTGTACCCTGCTGTCAAGAGGCTGATTAGGGAAAAGCTAATGTTTATAGAATGCCACCTTGTTTCATAGGATCTGTAAGATGTTAAGAACAGGGGGAGTCTTTAAGTAATTTATTAAGATGATAAGGATATAGAGATTAAAGAAAAAATAATCCCATGGAATTAAGATGCACGTGATTTATGGGAGGACCATAGAGAAGAATGTGTTTGGTGGACAAATAATGGTCCTTAGAGGCTCACTGCAAATGAACTGTAAGCTGATCAGCTGTTCCTTTATGTTTGTTGTTGTTATTTTTTGACTGGGCCGTTGATCTAAAGGTAACCTTTGTGGTTTGGGAGAGAAAAGGGGATCCCAGCCTTAGCCTCTGAGGCAAAAGGAGAGGCCAAAGAGGAAGAGATAAGAGGGCAAAGGTTAAAAGTATAAGGAAATAATGCACTTGTCCTTCAGAATGGTGGAAAACAAATAAGGATGACTGTTTTTAGCTATTGCTGGGCCTTGACTGTTTTTGTACTTTGAGAATTAAATTGATTGCCAGGAAATTAAAATCTGTCACGGAAGTTATTTCCCTAGCCTCACTTTGAAAAAGGGTTGACATATTCCTTTTTGAGTATATGAGGGTTAATAGAGGTGACTCTTAGGGTTTTCACAGACTAGTTTCTTCATATGACCAAAAATACATTCATTCAATCAGCAAGAAAGTATTCATTATCAGTCACATTTCAAGCACTGTCTTAGATGATAGGAGTACAAAGCTAAATGTGAAACAGTATTTGCCTTTAATATGTAGTATAGTGGGGCAAGCAGATTTATAAATAAACATCACAGTACCTGTGAGATTCTGTACATTTTGTGCAAAGTGCAGTGGTGGCACAAAGGAGAGAGTGGTTGACTCAGTCCAGAGCTAGAGGGAAATTTGTGGCAATCTTTACTCAGGAGTTCATACTTTAGGCTCTCCCTGGTAATAATGGGTAGGCAGAGAAAGTGTAATAAAAAATCCAAACAGGGTTTAAGAGGAAGGAAATAGTTTGGTGAGTTCAGAGATAGGTAGTTTGAAATGACCAAAATAAAAAGCATAAGGAGGAAAGTAGTGACAGGAGACTGGAGACATAGGCCAGAGTCAGATTACAAATGGCTGTGCAGGTCATGCTAAAGGAGTTTAGATGTGATTTATAAAAAGAGGCATCGTAACTTTGAGCAGGGAGATGATCAGATTTGTGGTACTGAACTTTTCTAACCCTAAGTAGTTAATTAGCATTGCTGGACACTCCTCAAAGTGATCAGAAATGTACGAGATTTCAAATATTTTAACTTTTTCTTTACTAGGAATGGCAAGAATTACAACAAAGTATACAGCGAAAGGAGAGAGCTCTGTTGGAAACCAAATCAAAGATAACACATCCTGTGTATAGTCTTTACTTTCCTGAGGTGAGTTATACACAGCTTAGTGTTTTCCATATTCTATTCACTTTGTTCTCAGATATTTCTAGGGTGACTTTTATCCCTCTGTGCTGTTTACTAGCTGAAATATGCTCAATGTGGTCTATTCTTGATAGGCCACATTTTCAAAAGATATATTACAGTACGAATTACATCTTGTGGATGTGTTGTTTAAAAGGGGGATTGTTAACTTTTTAAGTATTTCTGTGTTTCGATCTTTTCTGTGCTCAGATTACTGAGCATTGTGTTTAATGGTAATTTCTCTTTAGCAGTTCAGACAAATGCACATTTCGCCTTTGACTGCTTGACTAATTGTGAATTTCTCACCCCTGCCAAGTTTTAAATAGGATGAAAAAATTCTTAGATTTTTCCTGCGAAGGTCATATACTGGCCACCTGGAGCCACTAACTTGCTTTGGCCCCAGTAATTGCCCCAGTCTTTGGGAATGGGTGAGCTCATGGCTGTGGAAACAGCTGTGTTCTTGGCCTTAAAGTTCAGCAAGAGCTGAGCATGACGGAGCCCCAAGCTCAGGACAGATCATTATATGATATCTGCCCCCTCGTCCTTCTTTACTTTGTGGTTGTGACCTGCTCAGCTTTTGATTTCCTTGTTAGCTGATGTTGTTTGTCTTTGAAATCACTTTGGGATGTGGAGTAGAGATGAAGAACTGGTTCCCCCCAGTTTAGGGAATCTGTTCCACAGACTGCCTCACAACTTTGCCACAGAACCTCGTGCTCACCACTCATGTTTGGCAAGTGGTTTCATGTGTAAATCTGCTTTCTGCTCGAGAACGTCATTCCAGAGTTGCTAGGGACTGCTTAAGGCAAATTCCTAAGTAATTTGACTCTCCTAGTAATAAATGAGTGGCTTTGCACAGATTGTTGTTGTTTCTTAGAAGTTTTTGTCCAGGGTTTCATCTTAATGCGTACACCGATCTTCTGACAGGTCCTGTCTGTCTGTTAGGGGCATTTTGCCTATTGCAGAGGTAATCTGCCAATACCAAGTATCCTGAAATCAAGTGAATAAACTCCACTTACTGTTTGGTTTAAAAAGTGCCATGGGATGCTGTAAGCTGCATTATTTGTATGCATGTCAGTTTCATCTTAGACCATGCTTAGTTAATAAGCGAAACATTCATTTACTTTCTTAGAATGTTGCAGTCCTTTGTAGCATAAGATATTTAAAGAGAAGTATTTTTTTTTAGTTGAACTTAGTGTAGCATTGTTAGAAAGATATAATAAACCAAATTTTAATCTTATCTGGTTAAAAAATAGAAAGTACAGCAATTTTGGTTTAAAAACACAAACTTTTTTTAACATAAAGTTATTTTTAGCCATAACAAAGTTGTTTTTGTAGCCATTTTTGATTGTTGAGAGTTTACAATAGTCTAGTGCTGTTTTGATTAAATGAATATTTAGAACATCCTAGATTTTATTTTATTTTTACCTCTAAAACACTTTCCTTTAAACCATTTTGGAAAGATCTTCCCTACCCAATTCTTGAACAGGTTACACTAAGCAGATGACTAAACAGTTACTGATGTATGCTGTAATACAGTGATGGTTGCTAAATACACTGAGGTTTGGTGCTTCAAGACTTCTTAGCCTTCTAAATTTTTTTGAAAATAGTTTTCTGTCTCTTGTTCTGTCATTTCTCCCTGTTGTCATTGTACCCAGTGCTTTTTCTGTTCCTAATCTTTTTGGAGTTCAACTAGAAATGCCAAACTTACTAAACTCACGTGTAGTGAAAGGTGTAAATAGGCTCTTAGAATTTGAGATGTTCTTGTGCTTATAAGGGTGTAATGTATTTTAATGTGTTGATTTTTTTATTTGGCCGCCCAAGTCCTTTCCACTCCTTCTTTGTGGCTTTTGCTTATTACTAGGTAAGGTTCCTAAGATTATATGTAACATGATATTGTAATAGTTTATATTGTTTTCATTTTAGAATCTCTTCTCATTTAAGGTAAATCAGGGGTTTTTAATATGGAGGTCCATCATTAGGCTTTAAGAAGGCATTGAAAACCCCCAAATTGCATACACATTCTTTTGGGGAGCGGATCTACAAATGGCTTAGAACAATTTATTCATTAAGTAATTATTGAACACCTGTTTTGTATCAGGCCCTTGGTCAGTGCTGTGGATATAGCAATGAACAAAACAAGGATAGTATCTCTAAAATAAAACAGGCCCAAACTGTGTTTTTCTAGTTTTTTCTGATTGTTTATACTTTATTTTTTTTTCTTTCCAGGAAAAACAAGAATGGTGGTGGTGGATATAGCAATGAACAAAACAAGGATAGTATCTCTAAAATAAAACAGGCCCAAACTGTGTTTTTCTAGTTTTTTTCTGATTGTTTATACTTTATTTTTTTTTCTTTCCAGGAAAAACAAGAATGGTGGTGGCTTTATATAGCAGATAGGAAGGAACAGACCTTAATATCTATGCCATATCATGTGTGTACACTGAAAGATATAGAAGAGGTAATTATCCTGCAACATTATTTCAGTTTTTAACAATGTATAGCATCTCATCATTGTGCTGCTTCACAAAAATCTTATTTAAGAAGCAGTTTATCATATTGGTCTTTCTCTTTTTATGACATTTTATAACTGTTTTCTGATGTTTTTGGTGGTGAGCACATTGGAAATTTATAAAGAATTGCTAAACGGTAGGCAGTTTGGTCAGTCTTAAGAACTTGTTCTCAATGTATCCTTGGGGCTTTTCACGATTACTATCTAAGAACATATGCCTTTTCTCCTCCTCTACAGAATTTAATGATATTTTATAAAAATTTATGATTTTTGTCCTTGTTGAATTAGTGCTATTTATTATACCTTTTGTCTTTAAAAAAAAGTCTTAAGAATTGGTGATTTAGATTTTTAGAATGGAACTTTTGTCCACTATTAAATGACATGACTAAAGTAGCATTGTGATGGATATATTTTACCCTGGGAACTGCCTTCTGTTTTCTTGTTTTTCTTCTAGATTTTTTAATGTGTTACCTTTTCTAGGAAGAAGGTTCTGTCTACCGGGACTTGGTGGACAAAAGTGAGGCTTTTGAATTTCAAGATAGTTTTATGATTTTTAGTATGAAATTTTTTTAACTTATATGATCAAGTGGTAAATGTATGAAATAGTTCAGTGATAAATCCATAGAGATAGAATTGATAAGTCAGGGGCTCTGTACATTTCTAATTTCAATAGATGTTGCTAGATATTTATTTCTACATAGGAAGAATGAATGCCTAAGTATGCCTATTGCTCCTGAGCATATCAGACATTTTGAATGTCATTGCTTATCAAGAAGGTGAAAAATTGCATCTCAGTGTTATTTTTTCTTCTGATCTTTTATCCTAGTAAGTTTAAAACCGGTAGAAAAGTTGCAAGCACAGCATCATGAGACCTCCATAGACTCTTCATTTACATTTACCAGTTGTTTACATTTTGCTGTATTTGTTTTATCTTTATCTCACTGTATGTATACACACACAAAACATACACATTGTGTGTGTATTTTTTTCCCTCTGAACATTTGAGATGCTTGCACATATCATGATATTGCACTCCTAAGTACATAACGTATATCACTTAAGAACAAGGTCCTTCTCCGTATGCTATAACTTTATAGGGCTTCAGCAAATGGGTCCTGTTTTCTTAAGAAAAGCACATAAATTTTTACCACAGATTCTATTGGAATGTTTATTAATGTTTGCAACTAATTTATTCTGTTTATCATCTTAGAGCATACACTTTCTGTAAGTATCATTTGAAGCACATTCCCATTGGTATTTACCATTTCACTTGAGCTTTTTATAAAAGACGTTCTGTTATATTAGAGAGATCATGCTAAAGTACTCTATATGCTATAACTTTATAGGGCTTCAGCAAATGGGTCCTGTTTTCTTAAGGAAAGCACATAAATTTTTACCACAGATTCTATTGGAATGTTTATTAATGTTTGAAACTAATTTATTCTGTTTATCATCTTAGAGCATACACTTTCTGTAAGTATCATTTGAAGCACATTCCCATTGGTATTTACCACTTCACTTGAGCTTTTTATAAAAGACGTTCTGTTATATTAGAGAGATCATGCTAAAGTACTCTTGCACTGTAAATAGTAAAGGGAGCCTCTCTTTTCAGTGATCATTCCATATTTCTTTCATTGGCTGTAGAATGTTACATTACAGGTCTGGAGGCCACAAAGTATGTCTTAGAAAGTCACACTTGAGTTTTTCTTCCTTCAGTGGAAGGCTTCTATTAAGATGTCACTCAGTGTTCTTGCTCAAGAATTATAATTATTCATCTTCTGTGCCACAGAAATACATTCATAAATAGTATAACTTCTATAAAATCAAAATATCAAACTGTATTAGAAATTTAACTACATTTATATGTTAATAGATTTACTTGTTTTACTTCTGGGATGGTGTCTGTTCTAAATGAATGATAAATTTAGGTTTCCATCCATAAAAATTCATTTCTTTATAATTGCAGTGGTCAAAGAAAACCTTCTCTTTACCAGATGTTTCTTCTATTATTCCTTCCAAAATTTCCTTTATAGTTGGAAGTTCATGAGGCTAAGCCTGTGCCAGAAAATCACCCACAGTGGGACACAGCAATAGAGGGGGATGAAGACCAGGAGGACAGTGAGGGCTTTGAAGACAGCTTTGAGGAAGAAGAGGAGGAAGAGGAAGACGACGACTAAGCAGTACCATGAATGGACTGCAGTGTTGGGAACGTTTGCTGTTTTGGAATGTGTAATAAACCAGGAACAGTACAGAACTGATGATGGGAGAGGCGTTAGTTTCTTTACTAGAAATGGGTGCATATTAACTAGGCAGTGGTGGTGCCTTGGTACAATCTGAAAAATACTTCAGGCTTATTAACGCCTTTCAAGTAAGGGATGGTGCATTTATTTCATCTGCAAGTGATAATAAATCCTTTGTTATTATAACTGTTCAGAAGTGTGGGCTATGTATTATCTGATCAATTTATGGTCCCATAAAAGTAAAGGTACATGAAAAACAGTCTATAAGTGAGCAGTTTTCTTTGTTCAGCTTTAGTTTTAGTAAATATTAAAGTATGATACACACCACAAATGTTTTAAGTAACATCTGCTCAAGTTTTTAATGTTGCAGTAAGCTCTATTATTCATTTATTGACATTTTGCAGTGATATAAGATTATTTATAACATCTCCATTCAAAGCTTTAAACCTTTTATTTTTACCTTTATTGGTCATAATTTGGCATTCTCTCACATTCCACATAAGTTAGAGGGCTACGTTTTGGGATTTTCCTTTTCTTAATTGCCCAGACTTTTCAAACAGATTATAAAAATGGCTTTTAATGACTTAAAACAATTTTAAGCCTTTATTTTATCAGACCAATGCAGGATAATTCTTTTGATAAACTATAGGTCTAAAAGGGATCGTGGGACCATACGTTGTCTGATGTTGATGGCTTATGTAATTAAACCTTTTTAAAAAGGTTCACTGTAAAAGCTGAACTATATCTTAGCTTTTAATCTGCCTGACTCTATCAGAATCCTTTTAAGGGAAATATAACATGCAGAGGAGGCATTTTTTG
This sequence comes from Galeopterus variegatus, assembly GCF_000696425.1. Lineage (NCBI taxonomy): Eukaryota > Metazoa > Chordata > Mammalia > Dermoptera > Cynocephalidae > Galeopterus > Galeopterus variegatus. The sequence continues at coordinate 157,877 of NW_007729747.1, read as the reverse complement.
TATTCATTTTGGACTTCTGTTAATAAAATAGAAGTTTGACTTGTTTTACGTTTGTAATGGTGTGTGTCTTTTTACTCCCAGAGAAAGGACATTAATAGGGTAATCCATTATTTTATTTTTCAACTAAAAATTTAATATTGTACATTACTGCTGAAGTGACTGCTATTTCTGTACACTATTGAAAAACCTATGAGTGAGAGGGGTTTCTCCTCATAGTACAACTGGAAGGATAGTGCTTATAAAGAGTAGAAATGTGTACATGATGAATCATTGAGGAAAGGTGTATATTTTTATTACTAGATAAGGAAGAAGCGTAAGTCTGTAATATTATAAGACTGATTGTAATAATCCTCTTCTATCAAAATCTCCATAGGCCAAAGTACTGTTGGAATACTATTTGTAACCTTGTTTACTTTACAAAAAAGGTTGCCACTTTCCATGCAGAATTACCACTGGTATTTTGTTACTGCAGTAGTTGGAAATAAAATTTGAAAGTTACCAAAAACATGAATGGTTTTTTGGCTTTAAATTTAGGATTTAATATTTCCTATCAAATGGTCAAAGCATTGTTTTCATTGGAACTTGATCACCAGTTTAGTGAGATCTTTCCTTGACAGGCAGGGGTGGTGCCACTGAGGGTTTGTTTTGTTTCATGTTACATTTGAGAGGGTAGGTTTAATTTTAAAATCAGGCCTTGCTGTGAAGCTCCAGTGTTGGTTGAGGCAGCTGCTGGTCACCTAAGTGTGGTGGCAGGGAGTGATCTGGCTTGTATCACGTAAAAGAAGAGGTGAGAGAAAACACTTGTGTGGCATAAAGTCAAGGAAACTGAGCAAACAAAACAACAATGTGTAATACGCGCATTTCCTAGTTTTCTTGAAAGGTATTTTAAAAGACAAGTATTTATTTTTTAGTGGTTATTTTGCCTTAAAAAGGCTTTACAAAAACCAACTGGCTTCTTTCTGGTTTTGAGACTCTGAAGAGGATGATTTCACAATCTAATAACTCACCACAGTGCTTAAAAAAAAAATCATCAGTTCAACTTTAGAAAATTTCACCAATCTGTTTTCCTTTGCTCTTTGTGTGATGTGTATCTGCTTCCCAACCAAATAAAATAAACTTTTCTGTAATGAGTGTTTTAGGCAACCTCTTTCAATGTTGCAGTAGTGAAAGGATTGAGCCTTCAGTTTATGGTTCTCGTCTAGCCAGCAAGTCGCTGAGCTCCACATCCCGTCTGTCTCCAGAATAAGATTGATAATTTACCCTTGTTTACATTTAATCTAATGGAAATTCATCAACTGAAGTTTGTTTTCTTCCTATCAAGAAACTGACATTTTGTCAACAGAATAGATGAAAACATATGGTATTTGTGCATATAAAGTGAAACTGGTTATTTATGAAATAAGTTTATTTAAATTGTGTAATATTTTTTGTCTTTAAATTGGTGTAAGGTACTATTAAAACAAAATACAGCCTTCCATGAGGAGACTTAGTTACCATAATTAAAAGTTAGCAATTGTGAATTTTAGCTTTATAAAACTTAATTGGAGGCCCCAAGGTATTTTCTGTGTGGGTATTTCAATCTCAAAGTCAGTCAGGTGTTCATGTCCTTTTTAACTTTTTAAAAATTTGCGTGAATGTTTTTTAAAGATTAAGGAGCACATCGAATTAGGTTCTCTGTATAGAACAATAACCTGTGCCCTGCTCTACTTCTCCCAGCTTGCACTGAGGCGGTAGAGAAAGGGGCCTGTCAGCTGTACTGTTCCACTGCGTGGCAGGAAGCTCAGGCCCTGGGTGGAAGCAGAGGGGCGTGGATGCCCAACAGCTGACGTGGCAGTGGGAAGGGAGGTGGTGGGGAATGTAGTGAGGCTCCCTGCGTTATTCTTGATCGCAACGTTTATTTAGTTATTTGTGTCAGTCAATCAAAACCATGTGCTGGAATGTTCTTTAGTAACAATTCTTCAAATGTAATTCAGCATCTTACATATTTTTTGAAGGGCTGTCACTCATCACATTTTTACTGAGTTTCTGTGTACCTGGCTGTGATTGGATACTGGGGCTATAAAAATCAAGAACTTGCTGGTATTAGGTCAGACAGTTGTGTGGCAGTCTATCTGCATCCATTTGCCTTGGCTAATGGCCATTGTTGGGAATGCCTTTTTTTAAAAAAGTCTTTCCACTGCAGACGAAGGAGTTATTAATTTATTTATTTTTAGGGGCTATTTAATTTGTTGGCTTTTTTTTTTTTTTTCTTCAGTGTTTCTTTATTTTTTCCCCAATATTCTGACTCAACTCCATGAAATCATCTGTGGTAGTCTTCCTTAAAGTGAAGCAACTATCAGTCAACCAAATAACATGACATATTACCAGCCGTGTAGTGATTAGTACATGTATGTTTAAAGAAGTTAGCACCAAGCATCTTCACACATTTAAACTTGATGTTAGGGTTATTTTGCAAAACTTTAAAAAAAAATGTGATCTTAAACACTTTTCTGTAATTTGAGCTAAAAACTCAAATAACAGCAATCACTGGCATGCTTTGGGGCTGTGGTTTCAGGTGGGGTGTGTACATCCCAGGGGTATGCAGATGATAAATCCATTGGGAAAGTATTGAAATGATTATTTGTATTTAATCTCATCCTTTTAAATTTCTATTTTTGTGTGTTTTATAATGTACATAATACACTGTACAATTGTACACTTATATAATTTATAAATAAATAATACATTTATTGGTGCATTATATTTTTTTCTGATTTGGGTGCATTATCAAATCATTTGGATGCCGCTGCTTTGCGGTATTGATAGGGTGACATTTAAGCTAAACTGAAGGTTCGGCCTTTGGCACGCTCCATCTGAGGTCACAAAGTGGTCTACTTTGCTCAAATGGAAGGGTTGGCATTCACTGTGTCCAGCCCTACTGTAGCCTCCAAGAGTAAGTTGATACTTTTTGGGATGAAGCAGAGTAGGTTTGGTGGGGAGATGAATGGAAAAGGGGAAAGTTTTAGGCAGCTATTGTCTGTGGAATGGAGGTGGGACAGAAGTGCTAGAGGTGATTGCTGGGGCTTTGAGTAATGGCAACAGTTATTAGTGGTCCCGGCAATCAGTGGTTAGAAGTGAGTGTGGGAAGGACTGTGGACTCTGTTTTCAACACCAGGTTGTTCAGCATTAACCTGTCAGCCTGGGTACACAGAGGGAGCTGTGTTCCTCTTACCTTTCTAAAGGGGAAAGTTTTAGGCAGCTATTGTCTGTGGAATGGAGGTGGGACAGAAGTGCTAGAGGTGATTGCTGGGGCTTTGAGTAAAGGCAACAGTTACTAGTCCCGGCAATCAGTGGTTAGAAGTGAATGTGGGAAGGACTGTGGACTCTGTTTTCAACACCAGTTTGTTCAGCATTAACCTGTCAGCCTGGGTACACAGAGGGAGCTGTGTTCCTCTTACCTTTCTGAACAACCGAAGTTTATGCTTTAAAATGTGAATATTGGCAGCAATTGACACCACTTAGGTGTGAGCAGATTCCCTAAAGAGTAACTTCTATTTCCCTGCATCTTGCAGCCTGGTTCCAGTAGAGGGCGATAGGGCTATAATTTTCTTAAAGAATGGTTTGGTTTGTGGGATGGGAACCAAGATTAAATGCTTTGTAATTTATTTCTGTGTGCACCTTCTAGCAGTACCTCCTTTCCCTTTAATCTTTTGTATTCCTCCCTAACCTTGGTCTTTCGTACAAATGTTCTTTAATTCATTAAATTTACTTACTTCTAGGTTTTCTGGCTGAAAACATTAAGTCCCTTTGCAACAAACTTTAGAAGGCTGTCCATATTAATTCATTGTGCTGGAATTGTATTAGATTGCTTGAGGGAGGGAGGTGAGCAGTCAGGTAGGACACAAATTTCTTTACAAAATTTAGTTTTTTCGCATGGTTGACGTCAGTTATGATGGGTCGGTGTCATGGATGCTGGCAGAAGACAGGAGGGTTTCAGATCAGAGGCACCCCAGGTTCTTCACGTTCCCCAGCTGCTCCTCTCGTCCTCCGAGGGGTGATGTGGAGTGGCTGGGTGGATGCTGCACATGCAGTGGGTTTGTATCACAGCTGAGAAACTCAGAGCTTGAGAAACCTAATCTTTTAGAGGGTCTACAGACAAACCTGTTCAATCTTCATTATCCTGAACAGCAAACAAACTTGCAGTCTTCCTGGGAGGGAGACATTCTGTCTTCCAAGTCCACTCACTATACAAATATCTTTGGAAAGATAGTCTAGAACAAAAGCTTGTGTGCCTTTGCTCACAGATGTGAGTAACCCATGGAAAATTCTCCAAGCAGTTGAAATTCAAAATTATATACCTCTGTTTACAAAGAGGCATAGAGCACTTATTTTCAAAGGGATTGAGTTCTATTTGGTGAAAATTAGGACCAGTGAGGCCATCTTCCTTGAGAATAATGTACATTGCAACCTCTTGCAAATGTTTTATCTTATTGTCAAAAATAGTTTATGTTACAACTAAAGATAGTTAACTTACGTGTCTACCAACTAAAAACTATCCAGAATGTTACAGGTGGTCCACTGTGATGATAGAAAAGGGGGTGTCTACAAAATACACTATACCTATTGTATATTGTAACCCTAAAAGATTTTGATTCTTGTCCTCTGCATCCCTCTCCAACCCACCCCCAATCCCCGAACAAACAAAATCCACACCCTTTCTGGACAAACTGAACATTTGCCTCCAAGTGAGTCTTGTTTCATGCAGAATGGTATGCATTCTTTCAGTGATGTCCTTTTGCCAAATATGCTGCCCAAGTCCAGGAAATAGACCTTCTTTGGTTGAAATAATTGAAGAACCTCTTAACAGTCTCACTGGTCCCCAATCATCCTTTGATGGAAGATTTGTTTCTATTTTTAACTGCAAAAAGACATTTAGAAATGATGCTGGTGAGTACGGAGGGTGATCAAATTTGCTGACAGGTATTTTCGTTAAAAATAAGGCCTGTGACTAAAATTCAGTGAGATACTTTAAAAATCCTAATCTTTAAACCACATCTGAGGATTCCCAAGGAGACATCCAGTAGTGTTATTGGGATAATGATAGCCTCCCTCATTTATATGCTTTAGGCTATGTCTATATCTTTGTTAAATTAGTCTACTTTATAATCACATCCAAAGTTTCTCCAGTGTTTTATTTCTTGATTCTCTGCCACGTTCTTGGAAGTCCAGTCACTGGCTATCTCCTCACTTTCTAAATTCCTCCAAAAGCTTTCTGTTCCTCATCTTGACATGACACCACATATTAAACAAAGAGAACGAGAGAGCCAGGAGAGGTGCCCCAAGATGAAAGGAGGCAAGGCACCCCTTTCAAGTATCTTAGACTTGCTGCTCCCCCACCGCCAGCTCCTGGTTCAGAACTCTGCAGTTACTCTTGTTCCCACGATCCCAAGGAGATCTTGCCCCACCTACCCACCCCTGCCAACAAAACCCTGATCTGGGTCTATTATCATGGAAATTATAAGGATTAATGTGATTATCAGCAAAGTGCTTTCGAGAATGGGGGATGAAACTGTAATGTTATGATCCACAGCATTATTTCTTCATACACTGAAAACCCCCATGTCTTTCAAGTCTGCTGACTTAATGACAGGGTATCTCGCTAAATGTCAGGAGTGACACTTCAGGAACAGCACATTTCAGATGGAGTTTACATTGGGTAATACTAAAACTGAATTTTGAGTAGAGTTTTGAATGTTTCGGTGTGTCAAAAGAACAATTTTTAGAGAGAGAAAAAAAGTCTTTAAAAAAAAAGCCTTGCTCCACCTCACTCAGCATGATTTCTAAAGTTGTCTTTGCATTTGGTACCAGGGTACTTATAATCTGATTGAACCACCTGTCTCTCTCCGGCCCCCTCCACAGCCTAATATAAGCAGAGCTGGAATGTAGGGATGGAAACAAAGCCTGGGGGATTTGAGTCTTGGGGCCACCTCCACGGGGTGGCATTGTGGTGGGAGTTAATGAGAGCACGGATGCACGTGCTGAGTACCTGTGAGGCACCCTCTCTGCAGCCCTGATTTGGAGTGACTTACACTCTCTGTTGCACCCAGGAAGGGTCAGACACTGATGTGAGGGAGGGATATAGAAAGGAAGACCCGGAGAAGAGAAGTGACTTTTCACAGCTGGTGATCTGGAGCTGGGAACCAGGCATCTTCCCCTACAGGTTGCTGCACCCCATTCCACACCCCTCATTCTCTGTCTTCCCATTTTGGGGGGAAGCCAGGAAGGAAAACCAACACATACACAGAGCACTTCTTAAGATGGAAGCTGGCAGGATAGGGCCTAGTGTGACTACCTACTGCATCATAGCTTACCACAGCCACTAATGTTTACAGCCACATGGGCCTATGGTTTGCTTGAGTCAGATCCTCTCCTCTGTCTCAGAGCTCCCATGCTTTGTTAAAATGAGATCCTATTGCGCCTAGATATGTGGGGTTCCAGATCAGGTGAAATCCTGGTTATTCAAAAGGATGAAGGGACTTTTGAGATCCTTCCCGATTTAAAGATTTGAAATTATTATAGTTTTAGGTAATTATCTTGAGAGAAGCAATACATTCCCCTAGTCTTGAACATGACTACCTTGGGAAGAGCAGGGCTTGAATCCCTGTGTGTCCAGCTCTTGATCTAAGGAGGCCAAGACAGTGGCATAGACTGCCCGGGTGGCTTCATCACTCTGTTCAGTCTTTTTATACTGAGTGAGGCCAGGAGCTTTCTCTTCACCCTCTTAACAGAACACTCTGAAGGATCTGCTTGAGGTTCTCCTTCTAAACCTTAGCAGCCTTCTTCCTGGGCCAAGTATTTGTTTCTTGGAGAATTTCTTTGATTGCCATTAAATATTTTTACATCAGGGCTGAGGTCTGAAGCTGAGGGAAAATGAGGATAACTTCTGTGGGGAACGGAGTTTTAGAAATGACTGTTAGGCTTAAATTCAAGCACATTAAAATTTCTTCTTACAGATTCTTTTTGCTGCAATCCAGTTACTAAAATGCACCCCAGCAATCTATCAACATAAAATAAGATTAAAAAAAAAAATGCTTTAGAACCCTCCGGGCACTGGTTACAGGCTGCCTGAATTTCTTGCCTTTGTCTTTTTTTCCCACACATGTGGGATCTCTGAGAGTTGTTGAAGTCTAACTCACTGTGTGGTGCATATTATATTGAATTGAAATTTGAGCAGTTATTCTGAACTAGCAGAATAAATATTTGAAGGTTAGATTCCTCACGTTGCTGCCAGTAAGCCTCTCCAATTCAGTCTGAGCATCTAATATTTATTAACATGTGCATCTGTTGTGGACAATTGGTGGACAAGGACCTCATCACAATTACTTCTTGCGTTTCACCTCTGGAGAGAGAAACTTGCTGGGAAGTCCTCCTACCCTAGCAGCAGTGAGGGTTGTTGCTTCAAAGAGCAACTGGATAGTTGCCCAGTGGCCTGGTGACTTTTTCATGGGCAAGGCAACATTGCCCAGTGACCTGCCTGACATCATGGGAATTTCTGTAGCCTACTGTGTGCAAGTCATCCAACACCTCTGAAGCTGCAATCCCTGACCCCTGGGAGCCAGCTCATTCCTGCTGCTGAGCAATTAAAGAGGACACAGAGTTGTGGGGCAGGGCTCAGGGAAGAGCCGGTGATGCAGCGGAACACCTATGTCCACATTAGCATTTAAATCACAGCAAACATCAGGATTGTTGGTGAAGGAATTAATTGTCTTTCTCTGATTTCTCTAAACCTAGGGAACAATTTAGAGATATCATTTTTGCTTGTGAGGCCACAGAGCCACTCCAGCATAACCCTGGATGCCGGCTTATTACAGAAAAATCAACCTGAAGTTAATATTCTTTGGCCTTCTTATTGGGCTCATCTTCAGACTCCAGCTCATCCAGTGCACACACTGCATCCCAGTTTCATCCTCTAGACTTTGCTTCTGAAATCAGTTCTCAGGAATAAAGTCATTTCTGCAGTGTGCAACGTGAACATAGAGTCCCCAAACCCAATATCCTGTCCTTGGAGGCCAAGAGAACAGCATAGGGAAGGAAGTGCCATATTAAAATGATAATAGCTTGTATTTATTCCTCATACTTTGCAGAGGATTTTCAAATACATCATCTCATTTGGCCTTCCCAGAACAGAAGTTCCTTGAAGGAGGATGGATGAGAAGCTATTACCATTCCACAGATGAGGAAATGCAAACCTGAGAGGTCAAGAGACACAGACAGGGAGACACACTGTTTGTCCAGAGTTGGGGCCGGAACGTGGCTCTTCCAAATACTCAACCCATGTGTCTTTCCTTGTGCCACACTGTTTCCTGTAGCAGAGGACAACAGGAAGCCCCGGTCATGAGACTCCTCACAAGGCTCCAGGTCCAGGGGCTTAAGGATGTAGGAAGGGGCAGAGGAAAAGCCAAAGGCAGACTATTGTCTAATGTTCGAGGTGCCTGGGATACAGAGACCAAGACAGATAAAGAGCAGATAAAGATCCTTGCCATACATTCTAGAAGGGGGTGGACGGTGGGGGTGGAAATAACCCATAAATATAATAGGTAAGTCATTTACATGTTATATTTGAGGGTGATAGGTGCTATTAAAAAAGAAAAAGTAGAGCAAGGTAATGAAGAGTGGGTGGGTTCCCAGTTTCATGGTCAGGACAGATCTCAGCTTGAAGCTGACATTTGCGCCAAGGCTTGAGGGAGTGAAGAAGGCATGAAGAATGGGCATATTTGGGGGAAGAGCATTCCAGACAGAGGGCGAAACCAATGCGTAGGCCACAGAAGTGGAATGGCATGTGGAGAACAGGAGGGTGGCCAGTGGCAGGAGCAGAGGGAGAGAGGGCACAGCAGGAGGACATGAGCTCAGAGAAAGAACAGAAGTCACATCCACAGGGCCTTGTGGGTCATTGGAAGGACTTTGGCTTTTATTCTGAGTAAAGTGGGAGCCACTGTAGGGTTTTGAACAGAGGAATGACAGGATTTGGCTTATGTCTTAAAAGGATCCCTTTGGGTCTTCTGTAATTAAAAAAAAAAAAAAAAAAAGACTGTAAGGAGAGAGTGGTTGAAGCAGGAAGACCAGTTAGAAGGTTACTGCAGTGAGGCTGCAGAAGATATACAGCATCCATTTGTCCATGTGGAGGCTCTGACTGGTGGCAGCCCCGGGGTTGGGGTGTAGATTTGGATTTGGGATGTGCATATTTTGAAAGTAAATCCCACAGGATTTCCTAATGCATTGGATGTGCTGTTATGAAAGAAAGAGGTGGGTAGGGATGATTTTAAGGTTTTGGGCTTGAGCAACTAGAAGGATGAAGAGTTGCCATTAGCAGAGAAGGTAAAGGCAGGATGTGGAGCAGATTTGGGGGACAAGATTAGAAGTTCTGTCTTTGATGTGTTAGTTTGAGGTTCTTCAAATGTAAGAGTTAGGTAGGTAGTTGGATGTATGATTCTGAACTTTGGGGACAAGGTCCTGTCAGAAATATACATTTGGGATGAAATGGCATTTACACTGAGATCAACACAGAAATGAGTGTAGTGAGGTCTGAGTTGGAAAGGGATAATGTGGGAAGGTTGGGGTAAGGAGGAGGAAATGGTGAAGGAGATTGAGGAGCAAAACAGTGAGGAGGAGGAAAACCAAGAGAGTATGGTATCCCAGAAGCCAGGGGAAGAAATTGGGTGTCAAGGAGGAGGGGGTGTCCTTGGTGTCAATTGCTGCTGAGAAATCAAGTAAAATGAGGACTGAGAGTTGACATTGGATTTAGCCAGAAGGAGGGAGGCATTGCTGATTTTCATAAGAGCAGTTTCAGTGGAGTAAGTGGGGACAAAACCCCCCATTCAATGTGGGATTAAAAAAGAATGGGAATTAATAAAAGCCATACATAAAAAACACACAGTGAACATAAAACTCAATGGTGAAAGACTGAACGCTTTTCCTCTAAGATCAGGAACAAAGCAAGAATGCCTACTTTAACCACTTCTGTTCTACATAGCACTGGTGATCTATCCAGAGTGATAAAAGGCATCCAATTTGGAAAGGAAGAAGTAAAATTATCTCTGTCCAAGAAATGATTTTATATGCAGAAAAACCTAAAGATTCCACCAAAAAAACCTGTTAGAAGTAATAAATGATTTCAGCACAGTAGCAGGATACAAAGTCAACATAGAAAACTAAGTCACACTTTTATACACTAAAAATGAACAATATGAAAAGAAAATTACAAAAACAATTTCATTTACAATAGCATCAAAAGAATAAAATACTTAGGAACTAACTTCACCAAGGAGATGAAAGACTTATACAATGAAAACTAAAAAAAGTTGTTGAAAGATATTAAAGACACAAATAAATGGAAACACATCCATGTCCATAGATTAAAAGACTTAAAATTGTTAAGATGTCAATACTACCCAAAGTGATCTACAAATTCGGTGCCATCCCTATCAAAATCCTAATGACTTTTCTTGCAGGAATAGAAAAACCCATCTTAAAATTCATATAGAACCTCAAAGGAGCCCAAATAGCCAAAACAATCTTGAAAAAAAAAAAGAACAAAGCTGGGAGACTTACAATTTTCTGATTTCAAAACTTACTACAAAGCTACAGTAATCAAAACAGTGTGGCATTGACATAAAGACTGAAATATACACCAATGCAATAGAATAGAGAGCCCAGAAATAAACTTATACATATATGGTCAAATGATTTTTGACAAGGCCACCAAGACAATTCAGTGGGGAAAGGACAGTCTTTTCAACAAATGGTGCTGGGAAAAGTGGATATTCACATGCAAAAGAATGAAGTGAGACCCTTAGCTAACACCATATACAAAAATTAACTCAAAATGGATTGAAGACCTAAATGTGAGACCCAAAACTATAAAACTCTTAGAAGAAAATATAGAGCAAAGTCTTCATGACATTGGATTTGGCAATAATTCCTTGGATATGACACCAAAGGCACAGGCAACAAATGAAAAAAATAGGCAAATTGGACCTCATGAAAATAAAACATTTCATGCATCAAGAGACATTATTAACAGAGTAAAAAGGCAACCCACCATAATCCAATTCTGTTGCTTATAACAGAATACCTGAAACTGGGTAATTTACAAAAGAGTAAAACTTATTTCTTACAGTTTGGAGGCTGGAAATTCCAAGGTATAGGGAACACATCTGGTGAAGGCCTTCTTCCTGGTGGGGTAACTCTCTATAGGGTCCCGTGGTGACCAATGTCACATGGCAAGAATCAGTTGAACAAGACAGGGTTAACTCCTTCACTTGCTCTCCTTTTAAGCCATAAGAATCACATCCGTTACTCCATGAATGGACCAATCCATTCACGTTGGCACAGTCCTTACAATCTAATCACCTCTTAAAGGTCCCACCTTTCAATGACCATAATTGGATTTTTCACCCTCTTTAATACTGTTACAATGGAGATTAAGTTTCCAATAATTTTTGGGAACACGTTTGACCCATAGCACCACATAATGGGAGAAAATATTTGCAATATATTTGTTGTTGTTGTTTATTTATTTATTTATTTATTTATTTTTGGTGGCTGGCCAGTATGGGGATCTGAACCTTTGACCTTGGTGTTATCAGCACCATGCTCTAACCAAGTGAGCTAACCCTCCAGCTGCATATATTTGATAAGGGATTAATATCCAGAATATGTAGAGAACTCCTAAAACTCAGCAACAAAAAAATAAAATGCTTGATTCAAAGATCAGCAAAGGACTTGAATAGACACTACTCCAAAGAAGACACAATAAGCACATGGAAAGATACTCAACATCACTAATAATTATGGAAATGCAAATCAAAACTACAGTGAGATACCATCTCACACCCAATCGTATGGCTACTATTAAAAAGAAAAAAAACCCAAATAACAAGTGTTGGCAAGGATATGGAGAAATTGACACGCTTGTGCACTGTGGGTGAGAATGTAAAATGGTGCAGCTACCATAAAAAATGCTATGGCAATTCCTCAAAAAATTAAAAACAGAATTACCACATGATTCAGCAATTCTATTTCTGGGTATATACCAGAAGGAACTGAAAGCAGAGTCTCAAAGAGATATTTGGATACCCATGTCCCCTGCAGCATTATTTACAATGCCTAAAATGTGGAAGCTATCCAAGTGCCCATCAATGGATAAATGGATAAAACAAAATGTGGTATATGCCTACAATAGAATATTATTCAGCCTTGAAAAAGAAAGAAATTCTGACATATGCTCAAACATAGGTGAACCTTGAGGATATTATGATAAACATTATGCTAAGTGAAATTATCTAGGCACAAAAAGACAAATACTGTGTGATTCCACTTACATGAGGTACTTAGAGTAGTTGAAGTCATAGAGACAGTAGAATGGTGGTTGCTGGGGTTGGGAGGACGGAGGAATGGGGAGTTACTTTTTAATGTGTATAAAGTTTCAGTTTTACAAGATGTATTAGTCCATTTCTGTTGCTTATAACAGAAATACCTGAAACTGGGTAATTTGTAAAGAAACAATATTTATTACTCACAGTTTTGGAGGCTGGGGAGTCCAAAGTCCAGGGAACACAGCTGGTGAGGGCCTTGATGGCAACTCCACACAGTGACACGGGGTCTCACATGGCAGATGGCAGAGCTGGAGAGGTACTCACCCCCTCACTGGCTCTCCTTTTTGAAGTCCTCAGAATCACACCCATGACCACCATTAAACCATCAATGGATTAATCCATTCACCAGAGCACAGTCCTCACAATCTAATCACCTCTTCAAGGGCCCACCTTTCAATTACCATAATAGGACTTCCCATCCTCTTAACACTGTCAATGGGAATTAAGTCTCAGTGAGCTTTGGGAGGACATCCAATCCACAGCACAAGATGAAAAGAATTCTGGAAATGGATGATGGTGATAGTTATGTAACATTAGAAATGTATTTAATACCACTGAATTGTACACTTAAAAATGGTTAAGATAGTGTCTTAGTCCATTTTCTGTTGCTATACCTGAGACTAGGTAATTTATAAAGAAAAGAAATTTATTTCTTACAGTTCTGGAGGCTGGGAAGTCCAAGGTTGAGGGGCCCACATCTGGTGAGGGTCTTCTTGCTGCATCATAACAAGACAGAGGGCATCACATAGTGAGAGGGCAGGAGCATGCAGCTCAGGTCTCTCTTCCTCCTCTTATAAAACCACCAGTCACATCTTGGAGGCCCCACTCTGATGACCTTATCTAATCCTACTTGCCTCCAAAAGGCCCCATCTCCAAATGCCATCACCATATGAATTTGGGGATTAAATTTCCAACACATCATATTTTGAGACACATTCAAACAATAGTAGATGATGTTGTGTTATATTTATTTTGCCACAATAGAAAAAATTGGGGGAAAAAAAGGGAATGGGAATTAGTGTGGCACTAGGACAAGAGCAGAAAAATAGGCCAGTGATAAAAAATGGGAATCCAGGAGTAGACCCACATATGTGGACAGACTCACACACTTGATATATGTGACAAGTTGGCACTGCAGAACAGTGGGAGAAAGGAAGGCACTTCCAAAATATGATGCTGGGACAATAGGATATCCATTTGGGAAAATAAATGATACATGGACCCTGTCTCATGCCTTACACAACAATTTATTCCAGGTGGCTTATAAATTTAAATTTGAAAGGCGAAACAACAAAAGCCTTTAGAATTTAATATAGGAGAATATATTCATGACCTTAGGGTAGGAAAAGATTTCTTAAACAGTATACAAAGAGCATTTCTGAAAAGGAAAGAAATTGATAAATTCAATTACTCCAAATAAAGACCTTCTGTTCTTCAAAGACATAATAAAGAAATGGGCAAGCCACAGAGTGGGAGAAGATATTTGCCTCGCACATAATTGACAAAGGACTTGTATCCATACTAAACAAAAAACTGCAAATTGGTAAGAAAAAAAAGACAGATAACTCAATAGAAAATGGGCAATAGACCTAAGCAGACCTCTCCTCCCCCTTGCCCCAGAAGGAATTTGTGGTGCAAGATGTTTATTAGGAATCAAGATGTTTATTCTGAAGAAAAAGAGGAAGAAGCAGGATTGGGCAGAGAAAGGAGTTGAACTGCGATGCTGGCCTAGCAAAGCCTGGGCCAGCCTCCAGGGAGCTCGGGCTGAAATGGTCGTGCTGTTAGTCGCCCCTTGCTCAATCAAAGCATGGGCTCCCCCAGGAAGAGCATGACCTTGGACATGGTGGTTTGTTGCAGTTGAGGCAGACCCCAAAGCAGCTCTGGCTGCCTGCTGACCACACTGCCTGGAGCTGGGCGGCAAGTCCTTCCTTGAAGGGGAATCTGAGTGCCAAAGTTCCACGTCTACTAAACACTTCACAAAACAGGATATCCTAATGCCTCATAAATACATGAAAAGCTGTTCAAGCTCTTTATCCCTCAGGGAAATGCAGATTAAATCTACCATATCAGGTGGTGTTGAGGAAACGTAACAAATGGAAATCTCACATGCTCCTGGTGGGAGTGTAAATTTGTAGATCACTTTGTAAAATAGTTTGCCATTAGTTCCTACAGTTGAAGTTGTACATAGGTAGAGACCTAGCAATTACACTTCCAGGTATTTGCCCTACAAAAATGCAAGCACATGCTCACTGATAGACATGTACAAGAATGTTCACAGAAGCTCTATTCATAACAGCCCCCCAAATGAGAAACAACCCAAACATTCAGCAAGAATAGAATTAATAAATACATTTTTTCTGTGTTTATACAAACATTTTGGTAGGCAGTCTCCAGGATGATCTCCCATGATCCCTGCCTCCTGCTGCTCACATGCTTGTGTGGTCCTCTCCCAATGGACCAGAGCTGGTCTGTGTGATCAGTAGTGTGGGGGTATCAGGGGTGGTGTGCCACTTCCAAGACAGGTGAAGGACATTGAAGCTTCTGTCTTGGGAGCTCTCTCAATCACTCTCTGTCACTTGGCTTGTTTGCTCTATGGAGAGGCCCATGTGGTGAGGAACCAAAGCCTTTCGTCTAAGCCATTGGAGTGAGTTTGGAAGTGGATCGTCCAGCCCTAGTTAAGTCTTCAGAGATTATAGCCTCAGGGGCAGCTTCACTGGAACTACAGAACCCCCAGCTAAGCCGCTCTTGATTCCTGACTCTCAGAACATGTGTGATGTAATAAATGCTCACTTTTGGAGTAATTTGTTATGCAGCAATGGATAAGAAACGCGATGGGATTCTATAACACAATAAAAATAAATGAAATGCTGTTGCGCATGTCAACATGGGTGAATTTTATCAACAAATATTGAGTGAAAGAAGCCAGCCACAGAAGACTATTGTATTATTTCATTATTAAAGTTTAAAAAACAGTTAAAACTTAAGTACTGTGTTGGGGGCTGTGTGCCTAGATGGTAAAACAAAATAAATCAAATAAGCGATTACCCAAAAGACAGGATGGTGGTTAGCTTTGGGGACAGATGGGGGTGAGAATTAGGAGAGGTCATGAGGAAGGCTTCTGAGCTCTTGCCAATGTGCTATTTCTTGATCTGGTTAGGGTAGCAAGGATATTTGTTCTGGAGAAATCATTAAGCTGTATCTTTCTGTTTTTACCCTTTTTCTTTATGTGTGCTGTATTTCACAATAAAAAGGCAAAGAGAACGGCAGGAGGGAACTTGGGAACAGGGAATATATACAACTGTTTAGAGGAATTTTGTTGCAAAAAAGGACCGAAAAACCAGAATAGTAGATGGAAGAGAAGTGGGATCAAGGTGTTTTTTTTTTTTTTTAACATGAGAGAAACAACAGTATGTTTTCTGCAGAAGAAAATCATCCACTGGAGAAGAAATACAGGAGAGTGAAGGGGTGTATCAGTCTGTTTCTGTTGCTTAAAAATACCTGGAATTTGATAATTCATAAAAAAATGAAATTTATTGCTTACAGTTTCAGAGGCGAGGCAGTCCAAAGTGCAGGGAACACATCTGGTGATAGCCTTGGTGGTGAAAGTGACGCATGGGTCTCACATGGCAGAAGTGGCAAAGCAGAGAGGGAGAGAGACTCTGACATGCTCTCCATGACCAGTGATGGAGTTTGGATGTGTTGTCCCCTCCAAAACTCATGTAGAAATTTGATCTTCAATGTGGCAGTGTTGGAAACTGAGTCATGGGGGCGGATCCCTCATGAATGGATTCATGCTCTCCCTGGGGGAGGAGGGGTAGTGAGTGAGTTCCCGCTGTATTAGTTCCTGCGAGAGCTGATTGTTTAAAGGACCCTGGCACCTTCTCTCTCTCTCGTGCTTCCTCTCACCATGTGATCTGCTTGTACCCGCTGGCTGCCTGCCACTTTTCCGCCATGAGTAGAAGCAGCCTGAGGCCTGTGCCAGATGCAGCTGTCCCAGAATCGTAAGCCAAATAAACCTTTTTCCTTATAAATTACCCAGTCTCAGGTATTTCTGTTTAGAACACAAAATGGACTAAAACAACCACCATTACTAATCCATTCACTATGGCATTGTCCTACAATCGAATCACCTCTTCAAGGCTCCACCTTTTAATTACCATAATAAGATTTCCCACTCTCAACAGTTACAGTGGGGATTAAGCTTCAGTGACTTTGGGGGGCCATTCAATCCACTGCAATCACCCCTGACCCCTCCAAAACTCATGTCCTTTTCACATACAAATACCTTCATTCCATCCTTGGAGTCTTAACTTGTTTCAGCTCAAAAGTCCAAAGTCTTGGGCCGGCCTGTGGCTCACTTGGGAGAGCGTGGAGCTAACAACACCAAGTCAAGGGTTAAGATCCCCTTACCAGTCATCTTTTAAAACAAAAACAAAAAAGTCTCAAGGGACTATTTGTGAAATCAAAACAAGTTATCTACTGCCAAGATACAATGGTGGGACAAGCACGGCATATGTATTCCTGTTCCAAAAGGGAGAAATAGGCCGAGAGGAAGGGATAAGAGGTCCCAAACAAGTCTGAAACCCAACAGGGCAGTCATTAAATCTCAGAGCTGGCAAATCATGTACCTTGACTTCGATGTCTTCTGCATGCTGGTGTGGGGGTTGGGTCCCCAAGTCCTTAGGCAGCTCTGCTCCTCTGGCTTTACTGCCATGCTTCAGCTCTCGCAGGCTGGCATTGCAGGCTGGTAGCTTCACAATTCTGAGGTCTCCATGGCGGTCCTGCTCTCACAGCTCTGCTAGGCATGGCGTTGATGGGGTTTCTCTGCTGCAGCTCCGACCCCACATTTCCACTTGGCATTGCTCTAGTGAAGGCTCTATGTGGTGAATCTGCCCCTGTCACAGATCTCTTCCTGGATCCCCAGGCTTTTCCATACATCCTTTGAAATCTGGATGGAGGCTTCCAAGCCTTCCCGGCTCTGGCATTCTGCGAGCCTGCAGACCAACATCACATGGACTCCACCAAGGCTACTGGCTTGTATTTTCCAAAGCTGCAAGTCCAGCCACACCTGGGGCCAGTTTAGCCATGGCTAGGGCAGCTGAAGCAGTTGGGGTGCTGGTGCTAGAAGCAGCTTTTGGGGTGGCCCTGAGCAGCGAGCCCATGGAGGGTGCCTTGGCCCTATTCCCCAAGACCATTCTGTCTTCCTAGGTCTCTGGGCCTGTGATGGAAGG
>NW_007729747.1:117595-139233 GCF_000696425.1 Galeopterus variegatus | reverse complement strand
GCAGACGTTAATCTTAAAGCTTGAGAATAATCTCCATTGACTTCGTGTCTGGCATCGTCTGCGCAATTGTGCAGGAGTTGGGCCTTCAAGTCCTTAGTCAACCCCTCACCTCTGGCTTTCCTGGGCTCAGCCCATGCTTCAGTTCTCCCATTCTGGTGTTGCACACCAGTAGCTCTACAGTTCTGGGGTCTTGGTGATGGTCCCACCCTAATGGCTCCACTAGGCATGGCCCTGGTGAGGTTTGTTTGCTGCAACTCTGACCCCATCGTTCCACTTGGCATTGCTTTAGTGGAGGCTGTCTGTGGTGACTCTGACCGTGGGACAGATCTCTTCCTGGATCCTCAAGTTTTTCCATACATCCTTTGAAATCTGGATGGAGGCTTCCAAGCCTTCCCGGCTCTGGCATTCTGCGAGCCTGCAGACCAACATCACATGGACTCCACCAAGGCTACTGGCTTGTATTTTCCAAAGCTGCAAGTCCAGCCACACCTGGGGCCAGTTTAGCCATGGCTAGAGCAGCTGAAGCAGTTGGGGTGCTGGTGCTAGAAGCAGCTTTTGGGGTGGCCCTGAGCAGCGAGCCCATGGAGGGCGCCTTGGCCCTATTCCCCAAGACCATTCTGTCTTCCTAGGTCTCTGGGCCTGTGATGGAAGGGTTGGCCTGAGAGGCTTCTGCAATGCCTTCAGGGCCTTTTCCCCTTCTCTTGATAATCTCTTTCTTTTGTATTAATCTCCTTGGCACCATAGCATTTTTCTCCTGAAAATGCTCTCTGCTTCTCTACCACATGGCTACACCCTTGCTTTGATGACCAGACAGAAAGTTTTCCAAATTTTTTCCCTCTGCTTTCTTTTGACTTATAAATTCTGGCTTTTCTGCCACAACATCATGCCTTTTCTGCTATAACTTAGCATAGGCCATGCAGCTTTCTGAATGCTTTACTGCTTAGAAATTTCTTCTGCCAATTACCCTGGTTCGTAACTTTGAAGTTCTGCATTCCATAAAGCTTTTGGGCATGAACAGAATGCAGCCAAATTCCTTGCCAGTTCACAGCAAGGTTGATCTTCGCTGCAGTTTCCAATAAGTCCCTTCTCATTTACATCCTGAGATCTCCTTGGAATGGCTTTCATAGTCTGTATTTCCATAAGCATTCTGGTCATCACCATTTAACCAGTCTCTAAAATGTTCTAAACTTTCCTCACCAGCATATAGGCTTTTCCTAGGCTGTTCCTCCAAATTCTTCCAGCCTCTCCTCAACACCAAGTTCCAAAGCCCTTTCCACATTTTCAAGTATTTGTTATAAGTAACACCCCACTTCTCTGGTACCAATTTTCTGTCTTAGTCCATTTCTGTTGCTTATAACAAAATACCTAGAATTGAGTGACTGTAATAAAACGAAATTGATTGCTTACAGTAGCAGAGGCTGGGAAGTCCGAAGTCCAGGGAACACATCTGGTGAGGGCCTTGGTAGTGACAATAATGCAGGGCTCTCACATGGCAGAATGGCAGAGCAAAGAGAGAGAGACTCTCACATGCTCTCCTTTTAAAGCCCTCAGAATCATGCCCATGACCACCATTATTAATCTATTCACTATGGCCTGGTCTTCACAACGTAATCACCTCTTCAAGGCCCCACCTTTCAATTACCACAATAGGATTTCCCACTCTCAACAGTTACAGTGAGAATTAAGCTTCAATGACTTTGGGCGGCCATTCAATCCAGTTCAAGAGGGATTGCTGGAGCCATGTTCTGGAGTAGGTAAGAGGGGATGGTCTGGGCTGAGCTGAGGCCAAGCCACGGGGGACCTTTAGTCAGAGTTCTCCAGAAGAACAGCACCAACAGGAGATATATATGAGGGGTCTTCAGAAAGTTCATGGAAGGATTTGCATTATCTTTTAATTCAATTTTTACATGAACTTTTAAAAGTACACTTGTGTGTATGTGCCTATATATACATATATATCCTATTAGTAAATCTCTTGAATACATATATGTAGAGAGAGAGAGAAAGAGACAGATATGGATAGAGAAAGATAGAGATATCTCTCTCTATAGATAGAGATCTATGTATCTATCAGCAGAGAGAGAGAGATTGATTTTAAGGCAATGGCTTACATGATTGTGGAGGCTGTCAAGACCATGATCTCCAGGGTAAGCAGGCAAGTTGGAGACACAGATCTGATGTTACAGTCTTGAGTCCAAAGGAGGCCTGGAGGCAGAATTCCCTCTTCCTCAGGAGAGGTCAGGTGTTTTTTTTTTTTTTTTTTTTTTTTCCTTTTAGGGCCTTTAACTGATTGGATGAGGCTCACCCACATAGTCATAGACTCTGAGTAAAGCATTACTCAGAGTCAGAGTCTGTGATGAAATCAGACTACTGATTTAAATTTTATTTTCGTCTAAAAAATACCTGCACAGAAACATCCAGACCAGTGTTTGATCAAATACCTGGGTAATCTGCCTGGCCTGCCTAAATTGACAGAACATTAACCATCATGAATACAGTGCTGGCTTTGCCAGTGTCTGTTCCTCACTTGTTTAGGGTGTGGAAGGAGGCGAGAGCCACATGGGGTGTCAGGACAGCTCTTGCCCTGGGGTTCATTCAGAACGCTGCGTCTTGATTCTTTCCAGTCTTAGAAAATGTTCCCACAGCATGGTGGGAAGGCGAAAGAGAGTGAAGTCATTGTGTGAGTAATGTAAACCAAGACCTAAGACCTTGATCTTTTTATTTTGAGTTAGCTGCAGGAGCCTGAGATTGTTAGCATTGCTGAGTGGGGAAGATGTTTACATGTATTTTTCTTACAGATTTACAAGTCTTATATTTGGAAAGACGGGATTTCCCTGTCACGCAAAGTGGCGAACTGGTAGGGCCATTAAAGCATTAAGTTCCAAAATGCCTGTAGAAGAGAGTCTGCAAAGATGCTCTCAGGAGGCGTGGGGTTCTTCCCTAGGGACATTCAACCAGAGGCTCAGTTCTGCCACCAGAATTGAGTGACCAGGTAAATGCTTTGGAAGACTCACAACTGTGATTACCCTGTCCGTGGAGACACTAAAAGTGGTGTCTTTGGTGGAAGCAGTCACTTTCTTCTTCCCCGCCTTCGGAAGCACTAGCTCCCTCAGGGACCCTGTCGCCCGCCCCACCCTTCCCCAGTCCAGGCGCTCAGTCCGGTGTCCAGAGTCAAATCGCAGCGGGAGAAATGAGTGAGCGGCTTCTCCAGCTGCAGCCACCAGGGGGCGCAAGGTGGCCGAGGAGGGCCGGGCCCCTCCTGGCAGGGACGAGAGTAGCCAAGTCCCCCAGCCTCCCTGGCCCCGTCACAGTCACGTCCCAGGGCCCAGCCACTCCGGAGCTCGGGTCCAGAGTCCCGACCTTCTCCCCTTAGCTCACCCCCAGGACCCAGTTGCTTCTTCTTGGACCCCTAGACGTACAAGCGGTCCCTGCTGTCTCTCTTTTTGCGGTCCTGGCGCCCTGCCTCCTAACGCGGCGCCCCCTGTCTCCAGGTCTTAGCCCCGACCCCTCACCCTGGGGGACGGGGACGGCTATATTCATTGCTTCGAAGAGGTCAAGTTAAAGGGATCGAGTTAACTTTCAGGGCCTCTCGTTAGGGCAAGGAGCAAACACAACCTACCACTGCAGTAAACTTAATCATTATCAGGACACTCCAACACACATCCCATCTGAGCTCAGTCTGGGACTTGCTTTGGGGCCAGGGAGAAGGTTGCCAGATTTAGCACACACAAAAAAGGATGCCCAGTTAAATTCGAATTTCAGATAAACCACGAATTATTTTAGTATATGCATGTCCCATAATATATTTGGGATATACTTTGAAAACTATTCCTTATTTTTCTGAAACTCAACTATGACTAGGTGTCCTGTATTTCCTCTGGCAATCCCAGCCAGGAGTGGGTTTAGGTGGAAGGAAGGGGGGAAAGGTTATAGGGAAAATAAAAGAATGTAGGAAGCCCTCGCTATGAAAGATATTTATTTCTGTTTGGTCTTTTGAATATTTATCTATCTATCTACCTATCTATTTAATTCCATTATAGAAACTGAGCTAGTTCTTTAAAAATCCTATTTCTCTTTTATGCTTCAGGTAAAGTCAAGTACAACCTTGTCTGTGACTTTTTTCTTAATTCATTACCTTTCTTAGAGGATTTTTAAAAGAAGCAACTAATCATTTTAATAAATTAAATTTAATCATTTAAATTCTGTTAAAGCTGCTGCCCTTTATGGACATGAAACCTTTCTTTCTGAGGAGGTTAGTATTTTTAATATTTAATTTAATGGGCAAATCCATATTTGCTATTTTAGCAGAACAATTTACTTTTTGACTAGGGTCCAAACTGAATAGGAAACCGTTCTGTTGGACAGAAATCTGGAAGTCATGATACCTCCTGTACACCACCCTGAGCAAGGCCTGGCAGTGCTTCCCTGGGACCTCTCTTCTGGATAACCATTTCATGTCTACTGTCCTATGGGGCGCGCGCGCACACACACACACACACACACGCGCGCAGGATAACCATTTCATGTCTACTGTCCTATGGGGCGCGCGCGCACACACACACACACACACACACACACACACGCGCGCACACACACACAATGTTTCCATTACATTTAGATTTGGGTCCAAGGTACTCAATCCCTTATAAGGGACCAAATCCCTTATAATATTTCTGATAACACTGCTTGGCCCTCATTGTGCTCATGTCCCTCACTCCACTATGGCATCCCATCAAAGACAGGACTGGCTCTAAGCCCCAACATACTCTTCCTTGGTTCTGACCTGTCTGGGTCTTGGAGGAGAGGAGGCCAAGTGTACTAGTTTGCTAGGGCTGCCATAACCAGCATCCCATCAAAGACAGGACTGGCTCTAAGCCCCAACATACTCTTCCTTGGTTCTGACCTGCCTGGGTCTTGGAGGAGAGGAGGTCAAGTGTACTAGTTTGCTAGGGCTGCCATAACCCAGTACCACAAACTGGGGGCGTAAGCAGCAGAAATTCACTGTCTCACAGCTCTGGGGGTAGAAGTCTGAGATCCCGGTGTCAGCAGCTGGTTCCTTCTGAGGGCTGTGAGGGGACGATCTGCCCAGGCCTCTCTCCTTGGCTTGTGTCTTCTTCCCCTGTCTCTTCACAGCATTTTCTCTTCATGTGTGTCTGTGTCTATGTCTAAATTTTGCTTTGTTTTTTTTAATAAGGACACCTGTCATATTGGATTAGAGCCCAAGCTAGCTACCTCACTTGAACTTGATTACTTCTGTAAAGACCCTATTTCCAAATAAAGTCACATTCTGAAGTACTGGGGGTTAGGATTCGAACATATCTTTTCTGGGGTGAATTCAACCTGTAACACCAAGGAAAACCTCATGAATGGAGGAGAAATTCATTGGTGCCTGAGACACAACTCTTTGGAAGAGTCCCATCAGCTCCTCAATAGACAGGGCCTTGACTGCCAGGCTGGGACTTTGGTCAGGAAGCTCCTAGAACCTACAAAGTGCTGGCTTTATGGGAGACCTGGGTCTGAGGCCAGCCCTTGGCTGCCAGGGAGGCTGAGCTCCTGGCAGGAGAGGGGCTTTTGCCTCCACGGTGGGCTTTTCCACGGTGGAGATATTCACCTCAGGGAGGCCGTTCTTCTCCTCAGAGCAGAGGCCACTTGTTTCCCCTCTCTGCAGGTGGGGACAAGGACCTCGAGTAGAACATTCTCCACAGATTTGCCCAATGTGTATGGCACCTGAGTTCAATGGGAGAGCCAGGCATTGTTCCAGGAAAAAAAATAAGGGCCAAGTATTTGGAAGGTTTGAGGTAAAAATTTAATAATATGTGTAATAAATATTCATAGTAATTTGGGTTTCATAAAACCTTTGCCTCCCCACACTCTATCCTCTTACTTGGATGACAAAACTCTAATGCAGCTCTGTGTTCTGTCACACACAATTGAAATCTGAGGATTCAAAAGAATACGCTTCCCTATTTCTTTTGTTTCTTGTTTTTTTGGGGGGCAGCTGGCTGGTATGGGAATCTGAACCCTTGACCCTGGTGTTATAACACTATGCTCTAACCAGCTGAGCTAACCAGCCAACTTCTCCCCTGTCTATTTATTTCTAAAGGAGTGTAGTCACTAAAGAGTTTCAAATTCAGACTTGGGTCACCTTATCATTTTTGTAAGATTTTAATATTCTAATTAGTAACAGGGAATCACACAAGCAAGTGAGAAAATCCCTGTTCCTTCAATGATTCATGGAGAAAAAAGAATCCCGTCAACCATTCTGTAATTTCCAGAGAACCATCATATTCCCATTGGTTGCTAGGACCTGGGTGAAAACAGGCTCCTAACACGTGCCATCTACTCCCGTTGCCATCTGGGGAGCGTCTCCAGGCTCCAGCGTTGCTAACTTGGTAGTCAGGGCCACCATGTCCTGTTGCATTATGACACCTTTTTTTGACCCCTCCCTAAGCCTAATTTCAGGTGGTCCTTTCTGCCTAAATGAGATTCTTTGTGTTATTATGTCAGGGATATGAGTTTCAGTCTCCTCAAAATATATAGTGAGTACAGCAGGTGCAAAATCTGGCATGTGGACAAATGGGGTGGAAAACTGACTGCAGTGAGGGACCCCCCGCTGTGACTGCCAGTGCAGTTGGGGCTCTGGAAGTAGTTGTTTGGGAAAGGAATTGGATCCTGTCCTTAAAAATAAAGTCATCTGGCAAAGTGAGGAAGCCTTGATCCGGCCGAGAGCCGCAGGAGTGCCTGGGGGCTTAGCACCCTCCGCACCGCACACCTTTAAGTGAGTTTCAAGCTTCTAGCTGCTGATCAGCACCTGCAAATCACTTTGATACATTGTGGGCACATTAGTAAATTTTTTCTCAGTCCATTCAAGGTAAAAAGATTGCAGATAAAAGACTATTTTATTTAATCACTCTGCACATGGGCACCAGCACCCTTTTCCCTGCCTTCCGTCCTTGCACCCTCCTTCTACAGCACGTATCCCATCACGCATTCTTTCTGCCAGTCTCTTCATCTCCTTCTGTGCTCCTTACACACGTTCAAGTCTGTTCCCAGCATTTAATTGCTTTGTGTCATGGTTTACACTTTATTTTTAATTCTCCTCTGTCTGTCATCTTACATATAGCTTTTCTTTAGCAAACACATACTCATTCATTCTGATACTGTGTGCTTGACAATTTCCCCTACTCAGTTTCTTATCATTATTTTTTTCTTTGTCTTTTAAGATTTTTTCCCTATTGTTTCCTCTTTCTCTCTCTCTCGCTCAGAAACCAGGGTGCGGGTGCTGCAGCTGGCCAACGGGACATCTCTAGCAGCCCAGGTGATGAGCCTTCCAGTCTCTTTGTTAGTGGTCTCCCTGATTGTTATGAACATCAGTGTGCGGTGACGCCTTCTCTCTGCCTCCCTCCCTCCCCCAGCCAGTTTCTGAGGGTTTGGGTGTGTTATCCCCACCTGGAAACACGCTTGATCTCCTTCTCCCCCAAAGTGGGATGTGCTTGTGGGTGTGCTGCTTTCTGCAGTTCCCCCTCTGTAGGGCCTGTAGGTGACCAAGAGCACAGGAGTCACCAGCAGGGCCAGCGGGCAGAGCAGGTGGATGAAGACTTTGCTGCGTGACTGAAGTGTACTTGTCAGGGGGAGTTGCTTTCCCGGGTTATTTTCTATAAGGCCCTTCCCTGTACTTTGGAATATCTGGTGATCAAAGGGCACTTACTGAAAGTTTTATGATCACTGCAAAATGGGTTTCTCTGAGTTTGGTGAAGCCAATTGGAGATTTGTTTTGAAATTTTGTGTTGATAACCTTCTAAAGAGGAACGATGGAATGATATTTCTCACCACTCTGGCAGTCTCCTGCCTTCCCCAGGGAATGTAATGTGACTTTTCCTCTCTGGCAGCCTTCAGGATTTCCTCTTTGTCTTTTATTTTCAGCAGTTTGAAAATGATAGACCTTGGTGTGATATTTTTGATTGTTTATTTGTTTTTGTTTTTTGCTTGATGTTTCTGAGTTTCTTGGGTCTGTGACTTGGTGTCTGTCATGGATTTTGGAACATTCTTGGCCATTAGTTCTTCTAATATTTCTTCTGCTTATTCTTTCTTCTTCTTCTGGTATTCCAACTGCATGCATATTAGATCATTTGATATTGTCCCACTTTACATATAAAAACATAGGTACATTAGAGTAGAAGGATGAAAAATAAACACCATGCAAATACTAGCCAAAAGAAAGCTGGAATAGCTTTATTATATTAATATCAGACATAGTAGACTTCAGAATAAGAAATATGATCAGGAATAAACAGTGATGTTACATAATGATAAAGGGGTCAATTCTCCAAGAGGACATAACAATTCTAACCGTGTACATACCTAACATAAGTACTTAAAAAATACATGAAGCAAAAACTGCTAGAATGGAAAGGAGAAAGAGACTAATTCACATTTACAGATGGAGACTTCAACATTCCTCTCTCAATGATTGAAAGAAAAAAGAGACAGAAATCAATAAAGACCTGGAAGATCTGAATAATACCATCAACCAACTTGACCTAATTTATATTTATAAAATACTCTGACAACAACAGAATACACATTCTTTTCAATTGCACATAGAATATTCACCAAGAGAGACCATATTCTGGGCCATTAAAAAAACCTTGTCACTTTTTTTTTTTTTTTTTTTTTTTACTGACCGGTAACGGGATTGCAACCCTCAGTGTCATGCCCGTACCGGGGACCGGCAACGGGATTGCAACCCTTGGTGTTGCGCCTGCACCTCGCTCAGCCAGTGAGCGGGAACCGGTCTCCACATGGGATCCAAACCCTTGGCGGGAGCGCCGCCGCGCTACCAAGCGGCGCACTTCTCCAGTGCGCCACCGGGCTGGCCCAACCTTGTCACTTTTAAAAAATGAAAATCTCACACAGTATGTTCTTGGAACATAATGGAAATAAACTAGAAGTAAAGTAAGATATCAGGAAAATCCTCAAATACTTGGAAACTAAACAAAACATTTCCATATAACCCACAGGCTAAAAGGAAGCCTCAAAGCAAATGAGAAAATACTTAGAATGAAATAAAAATACTTTACACCTAATTTGTGGGGTGCAATTAAAGCAGTGCTTAGAGGAAAATGTATAGTATTAAGTGCTTGTATTAGAAAAGAAGAAAAGTCTCCAATCAATAATCTAAGCATCTATCATTAAGAAACTAGAAAAAGAAGGGTGATTAAACCCAAAGCAAGCAGAAGGATAGAAATAATAAAAAGCCTAAATCAATAAAATTGAAACAAGAACTTTGATACCACCTCCTAGTAGAATGCTGAGTCTCTAAGTAGATCAGTGGATGCAAATAGAGATGTGTGGAGGAGGAATATGTCTCATCATACAGGTGAGGCTTGCAGGTGTTAGCTATCTCCTAGCCAGGACCTCAGTGAAAGCTAGATGCACTAAATGTTTTTAATAGTGTTATATGCTAGTTGTATCGTTTTTCATGCTGACACTTATCGAGTGCTTATGACATGGCAGGTTTTGTTCTAAGCACTTTGAATGTATTCATTCACGTAATCTGTACAACCAATCTATTTTTACCCCCATTTTACCAATATGGGAGCTGAAGCACACAGAAATTACATAATCTGCCACAAGTTACTCACCTAATAAGTGTCAGAGAAGGATTTGAATCCAGGACGTCTGGCCCCAGAGCTCAGATGGAAGGAAGTGTCTTTGCTGATACCTGCAACGTGAGGTCCCTGATGGCAGAGGCTGTACTTGTTTCCCCCGTGCCAGCACGGGAAATGATAGCTCTGGAGAAGGGGTGGTTGGCTGATTTACAACATGAGACAATTTTAAAATAAAAAGGGAAAGAGTCTTGACCTATCAGAAAGGTGGACTACAATTCTACAGTTTAAGCTATTTATAAATTACTGAGATTGGTCAATACAGTGACCCTTCGTTTTTAAATTGTGTGATGCAATATAATGGTGACAGGAGGGAGATGGCATTTTGGGATTGTGCAGCTAGATGGGGAGTGATGTTTCTTTGGTGACATCATGAAAGTCATAGAGGAGAGCAAGGAATTCAGTCTCTCACATCTTCAGATCTGTTCTATGAGTCAGCATTACTCCCATTCTTAGGCCAAGAGAGAGGTTAGGTGACTTGCCCAGGTCACTCACCACCACGTGGTGAATAAGGATCCCCCAGAGCAGGCTGAGGCCAGGCTCCCCCTTGTCCACTCTGCACTGCAGCCGAGCCACTGAGGCTGAGATGCTCCCTCCCTCGCTGCCTTCAGGTCTAATGCACCTGCACCTCCAGGAGACTTTCCTGCCGACTCTGATTTTAATTACAGCCCCCTGCCCCCTCGTCACATTTCTGACACTCCCAGTCCCCCTTTCCTACTTGACTTTTCTCCTTAGCACTCATCACCATTTAACATATATGTATTTTACTTATTCATCTTGCTTAT
This sequence comes from Galeopterus variegatus, assembly GCF_000696425.1. Lineage (NCBI taxonomy): Eukaryota > Metazoa > Chordata > Mammalia > Dermoptera > Cynocephalidae > Galeopterus > Galeopterus variegatus. Next base: position 128,780 of record NW_007729747.1, on the reverse strand, counting down.
TGTCTGTCTCCCTGGAGCAGAAAGTAAACTCCCTGAGGGCAGAAATTTCAGTCTGTTTGGTAAACTAAGCCTAGAACAGTGCCTGGCACTCAGAGGCTGTTCTGCTGAATAAATGAAGGAAGATTTGCTGTTGTTTCAGCCATCATAAGTTACAAGGGCACTCAGTACTCAGCAATCTGTGAGATCTAATATGTTAGATAGCTCCAAAAGGACCATGTGTGCTGGGTCACATTATTTATCCCAGTCCAGGACCCAATAATAAATATGCACAGTCTCTGCTGTCAAGGGACTCTCGCCCACTGCATCCAGAGTTCACTGAACTCAATCTAGCATCGTAGATGTTCACAAGTGTTTAATGAATTAGTATTTCTTATTTGTTCATATCATTTCACAAACATTTATTGAGTGCCTACATAGTAGTGGCAGGCACTGTTCTAGGCTCTACACTGTTCATTGGATCCCTATTTATAACAGAAACACTCCAAGAAAACTAGTTTTAATAACCAACTAGAGAGCAATGGGTAAGTATTTTTATAAAGAATGTGTAATAACAGATATTTCTTGTTACGGGTATAAAAGCAGCCAAATTAGGTTTAACCTTTTATAATTATGTTTACAATTTTAATTTTAATTTATGATTGAATTTTATTATGTTTTTAAAAGTTACTTTTTTTAGGTTAAAAAAAAAGTCACATTCATAGTATTTGTCAGTTCCTGTACTCTCAGGGGTAGACGATCAATGGTTTTCTTTTTTTCTACTTTTCTGTATCTATCTTCCAAATTTTTTAAGAGCCTGCTTAAATTTTTAATTCAATATTTTTTAAAAACCAGTTATCTATCCATCTATCATCTATCAAGAAAGATCAAAAAGGCAAATAATTCTATAAGATTTATATCAGAAAGAGTTGTTCCCTGTTGCCCCATTCCCATGTTCTAATGGCAATCACATGTTTAGCTGCTTCATCTGAAATTTGCCTCTAAATTTCTAATTAATCCACATATCTCCTATTTCTTGATTGTTTTTTGTTTTAGGCATAGTCTATAAACTTCTTACTTTGGAAGATGAGAGTTTAGTTCTTGAATACCTCATTCCACCTTTCCTCCCTCCATGCTCCCAATAAAAGTTATATCATGTTTTAGTGAAGTCAGTATTTAGTGGTTATATTATTGTGAAAAGTGTATATATTATTTAGAATTGAGCTGTGAACTGTGCTATGGTTACATTTATTTATTTATTTATTTATTTATTGGAGGTAATAACTCTCTCTCTCTTTCATTTGCTTGCTTGGTCTTCCAAGTTATCTCTCTCAAATTTTTCCCCAAACTATCCACAAGAGTTGTAACCTTTCATTATGTTCAAGTATTACCTTATTTCTTAGTTGTATTTTTTCCTTTGGGGACATCCCTCCAGATGGACAACTTCTTGGTCCATTGCATATCTGCCATTCTGGGATTTTTCTGGAAAAAACCACTTCCACCAACAACCCTGTGGACTCTCTTCAAACACTCCTGAACCAAACCTTAGACGGCATTGAAGGACTGAATACCGGGGCTGACGACACACCTGGCAATGCTGGCTGAGGTTCCTGTAGTTTTCCTTGATGAAAGCCGCATCCAGAACCTGGCGTCATGTTTCCTTTACCACCTCTGGTGTCTGCTGCCTGGGGAGAAAGAGAGAATGAGCGGTTACCTCTGGGACTCGGAAGGCCACACGCTCTGACCAGGTGGGGTTAGCCAGCGCTAAACCTGCCCAGTTACTTGTGGGGAGAAACTTAAGGAGGCCCCGGCTTCCCTCATAATGATGGTGAGGTTATTCTGGAACACGTTGGGCTATGATATTGACTGGGATAAGATTTAAGCCAATCAGCTTGCTCTATGTGGAGGGCCAGCTGCAACTTGAGGGATTAAGCTATCACAGAACTAGTAGGCAGGGGTTATGGCACTCCCAGGGCAGTCAGAGTGCCTGGTAGAGAGGTAGTGTGTACAAAAAATGCTGAGGGAAAATGCCCTTCCATACAGAATCCCTGACGGATGGGCTGTCATGGTGTCTGGTGTCAAACTGAGCAAGACCCACGGGCTGCCAGTTAGGCTTCTGGGTGACCTGTCCCCAGTGGCAAACCTGATAAATATCATAAATGAAAAGAAAAAGGCAGGAAAGGCACTTGCCATTGTGGGCGTGGGGGAGTAACCACAACCCTGAACTCGTGGGGTGTGGGTGGGAGCAAACTAAGCCTACTAACTTCCAGACATCTGTGGTTAGGGACCGAAACGCACAGAAACTGAGCATTCAGAATTTGTGATTGGCTCCCCAGAGCCCCCCAAGACACACACCCATCTAAGGCTACTCCCTTGTTCAGGGTATACACATTTCATAAGCCCAGGCAGGAATGGAAGAGCTCCGTTCTTGGAAGAGCATGATAATTCCTCATGGTTTCATACCATTATCTCTTAATGTAGATCCCACAAAGTGGACTCTGATAATGGGTACAGAGTGGTGGTCTGTTCCCAATTCTACCAACTGGATATGTGAGTCATGATGGACATTTGATGTCTTCCTGAGAGATGGTGGTAAGGGGAGGAGGGAGATCAAGACTGGGAGTCCAGAACTCAGGATAAGCTCCAGACCAGTATGGATATACAATTCCCAGTATTCAGAGAGGTGAAGGCCACACGAGACACTGGAAATACATCACTGGAAGAGCAATGGCTTTAAGAAATGTAGTTCTCCAAAACTTCATGACTTTAGATCATATTCCAGCTGAAAAAAGAAGAGTATGTGACATTGTCGGGAAGAGTGTGACATTTATAGCCCAGACTACTTCCCAAATACATTGGATTTAGCAAGACACATACCTAATGAAATGGCTAAATTTAGGCAGATTCTAAGTGAACCCTGGGATACGTGGTCCTGATTTGTCTAATGTTTTTGAGAAAGTGGGAGATTATGTAATACAATGTGTGTTATGCTTTATTTTGTATGGATTGGTTGTATTAAAATATTGATTAACAGATGTCATCACCAGTTTGAGGAGTTATCACAGCTGTCTGGGAAATCAAAAGAAGGAGGTAGATGATTCTGTATGCTGAGGCCAGGGTGTGGCTGGGGATGCCCAGAGACGGTGAGGATGCCCCGTGTTGTTGGGAAGCCCTGGGTGCTGCTGGGGAAGCCCAGAGATGGTGAGGATGCCCTGTGTCATTAGGAAGCCCTGGACTAGAAAGTCCTTAGGTCTTGTGATGTGATAGAGATTCAGTATCTGGAAATTGGACTTTAGGTCTAGATGCCGTGGTACCTAAAGTGTAGTTTTATCAGTGAAGATGTAAATGATGTGGCCTGTGGGTGGATGAGGGACAAAGCTCCGAGGGTAAGGACACTTGGTGCCCCTCCACCCCTGTGCCGGCTCCTACGCCCATCCATACGTCTTTAGAGCGCTTCCCCTACTAAGGTATCTTTAGAGGAGAGAGCGACAGTATTCCAATTAGCATACTTTTTCAAAACAGCCTGCTTTCTTAACAGGATGTAGAAATTTGTTTTAAAAAATTTATTCTATGCTCTAAAATGCATCTCAAAGCATGGGACCAAAAACTGCTGCAATCAAAATTTATTTTATATTATTCATGTCAGCAAAATAGCAGACTGGAATATTCCAAGTCCTTGTTCCCCTAAGGAAACGTCAAAATACAACCAAAGACTGGGTAGAATAAACTTGTAGGAGGATGAAGTCCAGGAAGGACATATGTCTCACTTCTGTGGACCCCTGAGGGGATCCTGGCCTGCCATATGTCTCTTGCACTGATCCTCTAATTTCTTCTATTTTCCTTTTTTAAAAGCTTTTTTCTCTATTAACTTGCAAGTTTCCTTGACATCATCTTCTGATCCTTCCATTAAATTTTCCATTTCTGCTCTCATATTTTTAATTCCAAGGACTGTCTGTTATCTTTTAATGTCCTTTTTAAATATAGCAACCCATTCTTATGTTATTAATACAATGTGTTATATTTTGTCTTCCAGATTTTTTCATAATTTTTTTTTAAAGATGACTGGTAAAGGGATCTTAACCCTTGACTTGGTGTTGTCAGTACCACGCTCACTCAGTGAGCAACCGGCCATCCCTATATGGGATCCGAACCCATGGCCTTGGTGTTATCAGCACCGCACTCTACCAAGTGAGCCACAGGCCGGCCCTTTTTTCATAATTTTTTAAATGTTTTCTTTTCCTCCCTAAATTTTCCCTCTTTTCTCCAGATTCCTTTTCTTCCTGTTTGTTGGTTTTGGTCTCTGTCTTTCATGCCACAGGCTCAAACTTAGGTCTTTAACATAAGATTGGAAGCGTTTCGCATCTTGTCACTGGTGGGTTTCACTGAAGGGGCATGATGCCGGGCCGCCCCACATAAACCCCAGCTGTCACTGTGGGTAGCTCTTTTCTCATGGGCTGGTCAGTTTCCCCAGAGGAATCCTCCAATGGCTCACCTGGGGGTGTGCATAAGCCTGGCTGCAAACAGTCTGGCAGCCGAGTGGGGCAGGAGCTGAGTGTTGCTTTGCCTCCCATGGATTTGTCACCCCTTTTCACCTGGGTGACAGAGCTGCCAAAGATTACTCAAAAGTCCATCTCTTCTGAGCAGTGAGAAGCCCCCAAAAGGGGTTAATCTCCTGGAACCCTCAAGAGAGAGGCATTCCTTCCATTTGGGAAATTAACCACGAATTGGGGTTTTCTTCCTGCATTTATTCTCCAGACCAGGAAGTTCCAGGAGGAGAACATAGGTGGGGTTTTTGCTAAGTATAATTTAACAAGTTTAACAATAGAAGCTGGTAACATTCAGTAAGACAAGCAAGGTGACCTTCCATAATGCAATTTTCAAGAAGTTAAGTCAATCCACCAACAAAAGCTTGATCTTAGCAAACATTCCATCTCCCTACAGAGCTTCCCAGTATCTTTACATATCGATCAGTGACCTGTCTGTCCTTTGAGCCAGCAACCTTGCTGTGTTACAATTCTTTATCTTACAACAGAGACCAGCCTGGGGAAAGTTTCCTGTCCTTTGCAAGGTCAACATTTTATATGTACTTTTAAGAAGTTAAGCTAAACCTGAACTTACAAGAAACTAGGCCCTGTGAAATATGTTTGCTTTATAAATATTGGTATACTCCACGTCGAGGGCCTCACGGCTAAGGATGTGAACTTTCTCTGAATTCTGTTTTTGGTACAGCGTCTCTACTCTCAGCGGTGTTGTGTCTTGAGATCAGAGTAAGGCTTCCTTCTGTTGGGGTTGAGGGGCTGTCACCAGCAGCACAGGGTTGGGGAGAAGATCCGGCCTTGCGCTTAGTCCTCCTCACTTCCACTTTTGGAGATTCCTGGGGCCTCCAGTTTCAGAGCCTTTCTGGGCCCCATAGTGTGAACTGGGTGCTTCCTGGCATCCCCTACTTCAGAGTAAAGGGTCAGGTTTCTTGGCTCCACCAGGTCAGTTACCTCTTGTCCATGTGCCTCCCCGATTCTACAACTTTGTTGCTTTTATCCCCTTTTCCTCCTGTTTGTCCATGTATGTATGAGGTTTAAATCCCCTTTCTTTGTCACAGCCCCTAATATATTTGTGCTAGGCACTAATCCAACAGCTTTCCATTGTATCTACACTAACTCTTAATCCTCACAATAGCCTTAGGATCACTGTTTTACACGTGAGAAGATAAAGCACACAGCGCTTGAGCTTTTTGACCAAGGCCCAGGCGTGGTCAAGCCAGAATCCCTGCAGTGAGCTGGTGAGCTTCCCACGAAACTTGTACATTTCTTGTTAGATTTTCTTTTTCTTTTCAGGTTTTCCTGTTGATATCTCTTTTTTGTACTTATATGACTGTAAGTCAGGGCTGGACCCTTTCTCACAAATTGGGGGAGACCTGGCATCCCTCTCCTGAGAGGCCATTCCCAAAATTCTCTGGGTTTCACAGTTAGTCTAAAGAGGTAGTTCGGTCACTGATAGGTTGGTCAGCGGACCCTGTCGCACCCGAAAGCAGGCAGTCCAGCCGCAGCCCGAGGAGTCCTCAGAGCCCCCGAGTGTACGGCGCGTGCGCGCACACACACACACACACACACACACACACACACACACACACACACACACACACACACACACACACACACACACACACACACACACACACACACACACACACACACACACACACACACACACACACACACACACACACACACACACACACACACACACAGCTGGGCTGCCCTACACAGCCAGATAAGGCAATCCGAGTAGTATACAATCTTAAAACATCTGCAGAGTACTAATATCCAGCCAAGTCTTCCTTTTCAGATCACTCCCCCTTTATTGAAGGAAGCAATTCAGCTAAATATATGCCCAATCTACGTGGCGGTGCCGCATAGCGGCCGATTTTCCCCAGGTTTAGTTTCATAATCCCTTTGGGCTCGGCTTCTCATGTGCTATCTTGGTTTCACCGCATCGACCCAGGATGCAAAACTCAGCCTCTTCACCGGATTCTGCAAGAAATTCAACCACATCAAGCGTTTCAGAATTTCTGCGGTCTTTCCTGAAGATCTGAGAGGGCGGTGGGGCGGGGTCACCTGCGGCGCGCCCCACCTTCTGCTAGTCAGTCTCTCTGCGCAGCTTTCGGCCCTTTAGCGCCCCGCAGGTCTCATGCGGGTGCCCATCCCTCCCAGGCGGCTCCAGCGCGGGGGGAAAGTGGAGCACCCCCGACAGTTTCAAAGGGGGATTTAAGCCAATCAGCATCTCGTGACAGTCATTGGCTCAGGGATGGGGCGTGGCCCAACTCCAGCCAATGAGATGAGAGGGATGTTGGCAGGAGGCTCTAGGAAAGGAGCTTCCTGACTCCTCTGTGGAAGCTCCCTGGAGAGCCGGGCTGGGTGGGGACGGGAAGCATGTGGTCTGGAGGCAGCTGGCGGCCATGTGTGACCATGGGGGAAGCCAGGCACAAGATGACTCAGACCAGGTCTTTGGTGACATGTTGAGCTGTTGGGTCAGCCTCACCTGAAGCTCACTGGACTCCCTGCCAATGAATGCTCCTTATGTTTACAGCCAGTTTGAGCTGTTTTTACTGTTACTTGCAAGCTTACTTTCCTCTTATTTTTCCCAGACCCAGTCTCTGGATTCAGCTTCTACCTCATGTGGGCTTATCAAAGCTACACTAAAAGTTGGCTGTCCTTAAGGGAACTTTATCAACCAGTTGCTTTTTATTCACCAACCAGTTGCTTTTTTATTAAAGACAATGAAACATTTCGAACTGCATCATCTGCTTCAGATTCAAGTTTTGTTCCAAGAAAAATGGTTGTATTCTTGCTTTTTGGTAACTAAGGGAGTCTGTCGCTGATTTTGTATTGGCTGTGCTGAGAGCCCTGCATGGGCTCCAGAAATATTTGGGCTGGTGAAGCCCAGAGTGGAGGCCAGCAGGATGACTGAGTGAGCTGGGAGCAGTTTTGAAACTTGGAGCACTGGCTAAGGCAGTGGCTGAATGTCACCTACAATCACTGGGCAGATAAAGGTTTTATTTTTATTTCAATGATGAAATTTGAGACTTAAAGATTTATGAGAATTATTAGCAAATATGTGTGCCAATATAACGAGGAAAATTCCATTACTATTCAATCAATTAATTCCTATGACTTTTTATTGTCACAAGAGAAGTGGGTGTTTCTTTGTAGAAAATACAAAAAGAAAGATTAAAAAGATAAAAACCACTCATAATCCTATCACCAAAGAATCATTACTATTAACATATCTCCCGTATTTTGCAAATCATTATTTTTTCAAATAAAGGTCCTATTCTGCATATTATTTTATAACCTGCAAATTTTTTTTTTAGCAACTATATATTGAGAACATTTCATTTATATCATTCCATGTTCTACTATGACATCCTTTTTGGTGGTGGCACTGTATATTCTATGCTGTGGACACATGATACATTTATTTAAGTAACCTCTTTTTATTGAACATTTAGGCTGTTTTTCATTTATCTTCACAACAAAGAACAGTTTTGCCTTTAATTTAGAAAGATCCTTGTTTGGGCAGTTTAAGCTAAGGTCTGTTTCCATGGAAGTCGGGACTTTGGGGTGGAGAAGAGAGATTGGGGAACCGATAGATCTGACATCTACTCTTGTCCTGTCTGACTAATCTGGTAACCATTTGCTGCCTCAATTTCCCCTTTGGCAAAATGGTAATCATAAGCCTCATACCTTCCATAATGCTGTTGGTTCTTAAACTTCCCCAAACATGTAAGGGAATGTGTTGAATGATGTGGAAGCAAGGTGCAGGGCTGCTGGGGTGTAGAAGGCTGGGCCCCCTTCCCTACTCCAGGAATGGAATCTGGGCTTTTCTTCCTGTTCTTTCTTCATGCTCTCTACTCCCTACATTCTTTCCAAATTGACAGGCCAAAGTGCTAGTTTATTAGGTCTTATCCTACTGAGAGACAGAGTGCTTTTGCCCCTCAGCAGTCATGGCCATAGCCAGAACCACAACTGAATACTCCTCCGGCCAAAGCATTGGTCTGGTCTAGTCCAGCAGATAAAACAATTGGTAGGTTTGTAGGATGTCAGAACCATAAGGGCCCACAGACTATTCCCATTCCCCATGTTATAGAAAGGCAGTGATTTGACCAATGTCATTGGGTCAGTGGCAGAGCTGGAACAAGAGGCCATGTAGTGGAATAATTAACTACGGTGTCTTTGGGGACAGACTGCCTGGGTCAATCCCGTATCCACCACTTCTGACATGTGTGACCTTGGGCAAGTTATTTAACATCCCTAAGTCTCAATGTCCTTATCTGTAAAATGGGAATGGTATCATAATACCTACTCCATACAATTATTGTAAATGGGGTTTTACATGAAAAGGGCTTTGTACATGGTAAATCCTCAGTATATGTTAGCTATTATTATGACGAAGGTTGTTTTTGCAGTTAGCACTGACTCCCAGTCCAGGACAGAGTCTTCCCAACCTGATGCTTATGTTGGAAAACATGACTCTCTGGGTCAAAGGCTGTTTTCAATGTGAATGATGGTATTACCAGAAGCTGACAGAGGGATTACTCTTCAAATGGAGACTGCTCCAAGTAGACTTGCATTTGGGACACTCCCAAATTAACCTGCTTCCTCTGGTTGCCTCTTGCTAACCACCAACTCAATAGAATTTGTGTGGAAAGAGTAGACCATGCTCTGCTGTCCGTGGTGTGAGACAGAAACGTAACCGTAGAGCCAAAGAAAATGAACAACGTGGCGCAATCTAAGTATCCTGATCGTAGGCCAGGGATGTACGAGACGTTGCAAGACATTAGCTGAGAGAGGGCCCCTTTTCTTCTTAACAGATCCCTTAGCTAATACTAGTCATCTCTCCAAATTTCTTTTTTCTTATGTGTTTAACTTACAGTTTTCTGGAGAATTAAAAACATTAGGATTTTTAAAAGCATTGATTTAATTTCTTAAGGCCTATAGTCTTAGCTGCATGAAGAAAGAAGTCCCAGTAAATTACACATATGCGTTTAAGCAAGCCAGCATTAGTTAATTTCAATTTTAGGTGTCATTGCCAAACTGACCTGTTAGATGACAATGTCTGCATGCCAGACACACCTGACTTAAGGACGAACCATAACAACAGCCCATCTGGGAGGAGGCAAGGAAGAATGGAGCCCAAGGATCAGAATCAGACACCCTCAAAGAGCTGGGTAGAAAAACCAGACTCCATTTGTTTGGGTAGATTCTGCCAAGGCTTTTTCTTCTTTGGCAGGGTTTGGGGAACAGTTTTGATTACTCGAGAAAGATTTATTTTTTATATCTGAAGAAACATTTTAAAGTGAAGACTGGACTAGTATCTCAGTCCATTCAAGGTGCTTTACAGCAGAATGTGGTGTGGGATTGTGCGTGAGGCCACAGGCGTGGGTGCAACACTGTGGCTGGGACAGAGATGCTGGCCAAATTTAAATCCTCCATTGGGTTCTATTTTCTTTCCTTTTCCTCTTCCTCCTCCTCCTCCCTCCTCTTCTTCTTCCTTAATGAAATCAACTTATATGAAATGAACAAACTGAAAAACTACCAAACCTGCCTTTTCCCACACAAAACAACAAAATTCAATTATTAAATGAGCTACAGTAGTGAATTATTTCTTACCCAATAAGTACAATGCTTTGACTTTTAAAAACTGATTTTTTTCTATCTTTGTAATTTGGGGAGAGAGATTTCTTTCTTTTCTTTTCTTTTTCTTTTTATTTTTTTGGCGGCTGGACAAAATAGGGATTGAACCCTGGACCTTGATGTTATCAACATTATGCTCTAACCAACTGAGCTAACTGGCCAGCCCTCTTATTTTTTTCCAATGTGACTCTGCACATATATTCAGAAAAACCTCTAGTTGTAATTGCATGATTTTACCCTCAGGAACTGGCCAAGTTGCCACCTAAGCCTTAATGAGTGTGAGTTGGTGTTTAGTCCTGGCTAAATTTGCTTGCCGTGCATCCCTGGGAGCAAGCCTGTAGGCAGCCACTTGTTTGTAGAATGGATGTTTCATCTTGTAGGAAATACTTGGGAAAACCCCCATAACCTAAAGTGCATAAAACAGGCAACGAGGAGCCTTGATCCACTTTGCAAAAAGAAAGGAAAAGAAAAGGTTTTTTCACCAGTATAAATTGATTTACCAGTTTCATCTTGTAGGAAATACTTGGGAAAACCCCCATAACCTAAAGTGCATAAAACAGGCAATGAGGAGCCTTGATCCACTTTGCAAAAAGAAAGGAAAAGAAAAGGTTTTTTCACCAGTATAAATTGATTTACCACATAGAATGCAATGGGGTGCAGAGGATGAATAGTAGCCCTTTTCCTGTGTGAGGACCATTCCACCCCCATGCAGGCCCCATACATTTTCAGGAGTGTAGAAACACTTACACATTTACATACACAGATCTGCAGCCAAAGTCGGGGCCCGTTGTAATGAACTGTACACAGGTGTTTGCAATGGCAGAGTTCATGTGTACAACCATGGCATGCTCACCTGGGTAGGCATATGCCTCTGGCAAACAAACAGGCTCTCCTGAACAATGACGATGTCGGAATATTCTTTTTTTTTTGTATTATTTGTCCAAAGTCAACCATTTCCTCTGTCAGTTCACCAATATCTTATAAGCCCGATGCTGGCCCACACCGCTGTGGGACTGGGA
>NW_007729747.1:108670-115396 GCF_000696425.1 Galeopterus variegatus | reverse complement strand
AACTCTTCATTTAAATGTGTAGAAAGTTATTTTTCTCCCCAAATCTTAACTCAAGTAACTGGTTAGCTCTTTTTATTCCCCACAAGAATTTTGCTTTGCTTTGTTTTTTAATTTAAAAAATTGTACTATGTCTTGGGATAAAAATATTTGCCTAAAATTTGATTAATATTGGTGTGTTATGAATGTACAAAAGTGTTTTATTTTCTTAAATTCAATTTTATTTTGAATAGCCCAGATAGAATATTTCATGTGTCTTTGTGCTGGTTTTACCTAATTTACTGGGCACAGATGAGAATAGTATTTATTGCAAGTTGCTGGTTTTAGTTAGTTTTGGGGAAAAATACAGGTGACTATGGAGTTGTAAGAGTAGTTTTCCCAAGTTCAAATACAAAGTCACCTTCTTCCCAGGTGGAGCACTGTGTGACTTGAACCAGCTTCCCCATGTCCCTCCTATGGCACAAGGTGTCCTCTCCAGGCTGCCTGCTGGCCAGACAGGAGTGGTGGATGAGGGTGAGGTGCAGCTACTCAGTAAGTCATTGTCTCTGCAGTCGGGGTGCTTGAGTCAAAGGTCTTTCCACGATACGTGAGAGTAAATTAGAGGCGTCTCATTGTGTTGTCTCGAAATTCTATGACGGTGCTCAAGAGGGTTAGACAATCAGTAGCTTTCGGAGAAAGTGGCTTCTTAGCTGGTCTCAGACACTGCGGCACTTGAGAAAGTAATCCAGGCTCTTCAGAACTGAGACATATGTTGTGTCCTCTGTGTATTTCTTCCTTTTCAACCAGAGGAAACACTTTTGAAGAGTGACGGGACATAGTTGCTTCTTTTCTCAGGAACTTTTTTTTTTTTTAAAAAGCAAAAACAAAATAGGCTATCCAAGGTGAAAGCAAAAAATATATAAAAATAACTATAAAGGAATTCTTAGCGTGGTCAAGTAAGCCACCTGGGGGGTACGATATTTGTGTGGAGTATATTTTGTGTTGCTTGATGGAATTAGCCTGAGGAAATGAGCAGCAGCTTTGGGTAAAGATTAGGCAGAAAAGCAGTACTGAGTGATTGTCTGAACCCAGGCAAAACGTGATTGCAGAACCTTCAGTTTCAGGGAAGTTGTTTGGTGGCTTCAAAATCCTTATCTTTGAAACATATTTGTGACAGATGTAAAAAAAAAGTGAATGTCTATAGCTCTTTAAATTGTGAACGTGGAAGAGCTCCGTAATATTCTGGCAAATTTATCAGTCTGCTTGATTTGTGGAATTATAAGAAAAGCGCAAATCCCACAAAAACCCAGTTCTTTTATGTTCAACATGTTTAACTTTCTTTCCCGTGCCACCAAAATTACTTTTGTTTTGCTGCAAAAAAAAGAAAAAAAGAAGAAAAAGTAAACGAACAGTAAGAGAAAGACAAGAAGCAATAAGAGAAACAAGAGTAAATTGCTTCCCGTCATCTCTTTGCTTTTGGTGGTGTGTTTTCGAGGCAAGTGACACCAGCAGAGGCAGTTTCACTTTCTGGTTCTCGGTGGCTCCTGGAGGTGAGGGGCGAAGGGCTCTTCTGTATCAGCAGGTACGCCGAGGAGATCAGCAGCTAGAGAACAAGCCCAACCCAAGTACTGTCCCCTTGCCGTGAGAACTTTAATAATGGAAACTCAAAAAAAGCAATGATTTTTTAAAAATGTTAAGTAATATTTGCCTATTATAAAAAATTAAGGCAATACTACCTAAACCACAAAGATAGAGTTTTTAATTTTTTAAACTTTAAATGATGGGAAAATCATAACCAGATGGTCTTCACCCTCTCATAATCTAGTGACTTTTATTTATTCATTTTTAATCTCTAGTTTGGATCTCAAATACTTAATTTCAACAAGTGGAAGGAAACATAACCGAAGTTCCCTAAAATCATAATGAGGAATGCTCAGTCTGGGGAGTTAAAGTTTAGAGTGTTTTTGAGGTCTGCTTACAATTTTGTGTGGCCCGAGGGCACATCACAGTCACATACACTCATCTCTTATGATGTGCACCTTGGAGCAACATTTGGTCCAGGCAGAGGTGTCAGCTGAAGCTCCTGGGGCCCTGTCAGAGCACCGCAGGATGCTGTTCCTCTCCAAGTCTGCACCCCTGGAAGCCTCAGATTGCAGGGACACCAGGCAGCGGGGGGTGCTCACTGCACTCCACATGTCCCAAAGGAAGCAGGAGGGGACTCTGCCCCTTGCTGGGCTGGGGGCTCTAGAATTCCAAGCACCTCCAATTTCATTCTTCCACTGACCCTTCAGATTTTATTGGGGGATGGAGTGGGAAAGAAGGGAAGAGAGATGAGGAAAGACCCTCTTTCAATCTAATTATCAAGGAGCATAAAATCTGGTCTAACATTTTGGAGATAAAGTTTTTGAAAGCAATCCCCTTTGGTGTGCGCACACAAGCTTCTTTCTTTTGGTGGGCAACTTTGACCTTTCTAAGAGGAAGCTTTTTAAAAATGCCTCCGTGGACATCTTATTTCTTAGTCCTGAGATCTCCCAAAAGCCTAGTTACAGATTTATAATTTTTTTTTAAATGTTTTTTGCTGCCTTCAAAGGCAGAATGGTGAGAAGAGATGAGGGGATTAAAAACAGCCCCTGGGAGAAAAATCAAATGGTTTGGTACAGATGTAATGTAACAGAAGCCATCACGGTGTCTAGTAAATTACTCTAAATTTTAATTAATGAGTCACAAAAGCCACACCATGAGCTTTAAAAATTACTCCTTTATCAATAAGGTGATAATTAACTTTCTCTGGAATTGGCAATTCTCTCATCCCCGGGCAGTATGCAGCCTTGTGAGTTCTCTGGAATGTTGCCAATTTTTAACAATTGGTCTTTTGGCAAACCTACTGGATTTTAATTCAAACATCTATTGTGACATTTTCCAACGAAGTTCAAAGACCATTAAGATCACCCAAATCATGGTAAAATTTCTGATAGCTGAAGAGTGGCTCGGAATGTGTGGATTGCATGTGAATCTCTCGCTTTCTCTTTCTTCATGTTTCCTTTCCCACCTTTCCCCCACCCCCAAAGCCTCTGCATTTGCAGGAGCGCAGTCCTCTCAGCCTCTGCTGTAAACCTCTTGAGGATCTCTGCTGTAAATCGCGGTGGTCAATCCCGCATTTGTTGGTACGCCCATACCAAGTCCGAGCGCCCTGGCTGCCAGGCAGGAGCGCAGTCCTCTCAGCCTCTGCTGTAAACCTCTTGAGGATCTCTGCTGTAAATCGCTGTGGTCAATCCCGCATTTGTTGGTACGCCCATACCAAGTCCGAGCGCCCTGGCTGCCAACCCATGGGGCTCTGTACGTTTTTCATTGTTGCATTCATCTCGGTTTCAGTTCTGGCAAGAGGTTTCTTCATATTTCTGCAAACTCTCACCCATGGTTTGTCAGATGGCGAGATTTAGATGGAGGATTGAAGAAGAGGAGCTTCAGGCAGGAGGGCCATTTTGGACATGTTTACAGGGGATCGGAATTTAGCTTATTCTGATCTACGCATATTAGCGTCTGACGAAGTGCAGGAGCATTCAGCGTTTCAGAGCAGCCTGCCCCACAACGACCCCTCTCAGACACACAGACACACACACACATATACCGCCCCCCATCCCCGACCGAGTGCTGCTGGTCACTGATGGGCAGGATTCCGACGCTGCTATTTGGCCACAGTGGCTGGAGGTGAGAGGTGATGGATATAAATCACCCCTTCAGCAGCCAGACCTCTCTCACTTCCCTCTGGATTCTCTAAACATTCACACTGTGGGGCTCCCACTTGTCTCAGCCGAGAGACTTGGCCAGGACGGGATACTGGTGACAAGGCTTCCTGCTGGGTTAAGCCGTAGGTTCTGACACAGACAAGAACATCCCTGCCTTCGGGCGAGTGGGGTAGAGACTGGCAGCAAGCAGCATCTGTGCATTCTGGAATAAGTGAGCACTTTGCAATTAAGAGAGGCCCTTTGCTACCACCAAAGAGCTAGAACACCTCTTGCTTTGGGTGATGATTACATCTTGGGCTACAATTGCAGGACAGAAAGAAATTTATTACCCAATGTGGCAGATCTCACTTTGTATTAAGCTGAAAAGTCATTCCACTGAGTCCATCTGACACCCTGAAGTCGTGGGAACATATTCTGAGATCCACACTGCAGGTGTCCCTGGTATTAGAGTCACTGTAATTGTCTGTGCCAGTTGTTCCAGTGGTGTTTTACAGAGACTTTGGCAATGTGAAACCAGTAAACTCTTTACTCCCCCCCCTATTTCAGACACATTCTACCTACCTATTTGTTGTGGGTAGGCAGATATGCAGTTTTTTTTGGCAGCTGCATTTATTAATCAGATAAGTGGAACTTGATTCCACCACTGCTGATTTTCAAGAATGTCACCCATTCCTGCAGCCGGGCTGTATTAGTGTTTAGAGGAAGGGGCTGGACTGAGGAGTGGTCTTACTTTCTCCATAAGACACAATACAGAAACAGAGGAATGGCATTGGCTGTCATGAGAAAATTAATGAGTCAGGGAAAAGTAGTGTCAACACTGTGCTTTGAGGTGGTGGTGGTGTTTGCTCAGCCCTGCGATGGTGATTCAACTTTTGGGAGCTGCATATTTGGTAACAAAAGCATTTGCCCTTGTTCTCTCCCTGTGCCGATCATTATACAGCAAAGCAGAAATACATGGCTGGAAAGTAATCCTAAAGAAATGTGCAGCCTTTCAGGAAGATGAATAGTAAACTTGAGGACAAATGCCACGCTGGGCAAAGCAAATGATTCCCCAGGTTGGTTCTAACTCCAGCCAGGGGAAAGTGGCACTGAACAAAGAGGTCCTGGGATAAATCCAGAGGAGGGGGCCTGTTTCATGTCCCTTCCAGTGAGGACTTGACCAACACTTTCCCTCTGTGTCCCCTGCTGCAGTTCAGAGAGGATTCAGTGATAGTGCACAGAAGCATATGGCCATTGGCTTATAGGCCTATGGGTTCTTTTCTTTTGGGTTGAAGGAAAAATTTTCTCTCTTCCCTTCCTCTTTTGTCCGCAGGTCATCCTGGGACATCATGGCTCTGATGAGAAAACCAGGGTAGAACACTGAGGAGTGTGTTTTTCCCCGGTGTCCAGAGCCAAGCCCCGAGCCGTCTCACTAGACCAGCGTAACCCTCAGAGTGGCCCTGTGTCAGGTTCTGCCCTGGATGCAGCCTTCCAGCCAGCCTGGGGCTGGCCTCAGGATTTTAATCCTGTTTTACAGGCAGCCTTTCCCTTGGTGAATGAGAAAAGGAAGAATTGAAGAGAAAAACACAAAGCAAAAGCCAACTCGGGGCATTCAGGCTTTTGGTTTTGGAGACAAGATTTGGAGGTCGTGTAATGTAAACAGTTCCTTTAGGCCCACCCATTGCTGAGCTATTATAGGACTATAGGAATCACTCTTGTTCTTTGTGGCCTTCTGAAAAAGAGGCTGACCTCTTTCCTTCACGGTTCTTTAGGATTTAATGCTCCGATGGGCATAATAGGAAAATTATGGGGATGTCCAGGCTTTATCAAAAATTAGTTATTAAGACATGCTGTTTATTCCAAAGAGAATAACTCAAAAATGTTGCGTGAGGCATTGGGTTCATTGATCAGTAGAGAGCTAACTGTGGGGATAGATTTCTGTCATTTTCAGTTGTGAAAAGCCTGTGGTCATTGGTTAGATTTAAGCAAGTTTGGTTTCATGCTGTTGTCATTGCTGCCTGTGCCAGGGCAGTTTGCCTTGAGGTTTAGGAGTCAGAAAGGTTTGTCCCACACACATTTCCCTTGAAGCAGCCTGAATCTCCGCTGAGGTCAGGTGCTAAGAGTCTGAATTCTTACTAATTAGCTTGAGACCAAGGTTAGTGTGGAATAAACTGCAAGTGTAATCATATTTTTAAAAAAATCTCTGGGCACAGGTTAGCATTGTTTTTATGACTATATTTGACATTTTTATGCCCGAAGAAAAAAAATTTCCATAGGACTAAGAATCCAACAGCCATCTGTGCATTGCTCTTTGTATTGGGAATTCTCCCTCTCAGATGCCAAAAGATGCTCAAGCATATTTGGTTACATCACTTTCAAGACCTCATTTGCAAAAAAGCTTCAGGTGGAAAACTGTAGATAGCTTTATATTTTGGGGTACAAATTACAAACAAAGTATAGAAACAGTGGGGAAAAAGAAAAAAAAAAAACTAGTCCTAACACTTACATCATTACCCTTAGTGGGAAAATATAGCTCTTGTTTTGAGTGTTTGTAACATAATTAATATTAAATACTTAACATAAAAAAAGAGGATGAACAGTATGGTAGGGTTGTGTTGGCGCCTGATGTGGAAATGGTTAATTGGCACCACAGTGAGGAGCTGTACCACTGTGTGTTGCTTTCATGAGACCAGGTGAATATAAACTCTCTCCAGGGAAGTGAGGTTAGCCACTCACTCTGCAGGGTGATATGTGTGAGAATGCGGGGGGCCAGTGATATGTTATGGTGTAGAGGACTGGTCCGTCCTCTCTGCAGCCCTTTGTTTTAGCCAGAAGTCAGTTGGCATGAACCCAGTAAAGAATAAAGCAACTCAAGCCCTCTGATAG
Organism: Galeopterus variegatus; assembly: GCF_000696425.1. Lineage (NCBI taxonomy): Eukaryota > Metazoa > Chordata > Mammalia > Dermoptera > Cynocephalidae > Galeopterus > Galeopterus variegatus. The sequence goes on along the minus strand of NW_007729747.1, from coordinate 108,809 downwards.
CAAAGTAAGGAATAAGCACATTCAGAAAGGTTTGTCTCATACATGTTTCCCTGGAAGCAGCTCGAATCTCTATTGAAATCAGGTGCTAAGAATTTGAATTCTTGCTAATTGGATTGAGACAAAGGTTAGTGTGAATAAA
>NW_007729747.1:106456-108245 GCF_000696425.1 Galeopterus variegatus | reverse complement strand
TCAGGTGCTAAGAATTTGAATTCTTGCTAATTGGATTGAGACAAAGGTTAGTGTGAATAAACTGGAAGTATAATCATATTTAAAAAAAATCTCTGGGCACAGGTTAGGTCATTGTTTTTATGACTATCTTTGACATTTTCATGCCTGAAGAAAAAACATTTCCATAGGATCAAAGACCCAGCTGGTCCGTGTAGGTTGCTAACAGCGAACAGTATGGGTTACGCAGTTTCCTGGACAAAGTTAAGCAAACCCAGGCCACCCTCTGGCTGAAATTTCCTGTATTCTGCTTGTGTACTTTGTGGGTTCACTACCAGTTTCCAGGAGTCTGCTTTCTCTTCCCTGAGAATGCAGATTTGGGACAGAGTAAGGAGAATTTATACTGGGACCATGGATCCACTTAAGTCCCAGACCATTTTCCAGCCAGCTCACTCCTCTGTAGAAGCAGGAAAGTTAAAACAATAACCAAAATAGTGAGCTTAAGGGGAAAATATCTGACATTCAAAAAAAGAGGTAAAAACAGAAACCTATACTCTGAGGAGTGGTCTCTAAGTGAATCCCAGATTCTTAGACCAAATGGGTTTCGAAGGCTTCCCTCCCAGGCTCACACTCCCCCTGGTGTCTCTCCGGGATGCAGACAGAGCAGCCGCTCTCCGTCCATTGTGAGGATGCTCCAAATGTTAGCAAGGGCATCTTTCCCCACCGAACTTCCTCTTACTTCCTTCTCCAGTAACAACTTCTTCCTCTGAGGGCTTTTGTCCTCAGAGCTGTGCAGAATAAATCTAAATGGAGACACATGGATTCCAATTTGGAAAGCCAGCTTAAAGGCTACCAGTGTGACTGAGCATCCCTGAGCCTCCTCCCTGGGGACAGCACTCCTTGTCAGTCCCCACTGCTGAGTGGTTCAAAGGAAACAGTGTATGGAAAAGGGCTTTAAAAGCTGTAAGTGAATACAAGTTCACATTTACTGACATCATATACTCAGGGACTCTGGGGGAAGCACTAAACATGCTTTATCTTATTTATCTTGTTTAATCCACACAGAAAGTCAATACAGGAGGGGCTATTTTTATCTCCAATACATGGATGGGGAAACTGAGGCTTACGTTAAATAACTTGTTGAAGGCCACGTGACCATATGAGGTCTGCTGAGTCTTTTCTCCTGCAGTTTGAGGAGTGGATTGGGGTGTCATCGTCCTTTCACCTGTGAGGTCTGATGAGAAAGAGCTCCTTCATGCCTCAGAGCCAGCTGCTCCTGCTTGCCTGGCAGGGCTGCTCCAGGTCCAGCAGGATCCAGAAAGGAAATGATTCCCTGGTGTTTCCACTTGGAAAGGCATTTTTGATCCTTTTAAAGCAGTGGGCTCTCAGTCCTGTCAAATTCAACCCCCATTTTTTATTACAAATATTTTTTAAACATCCTGTTTACAATCCTTAGGTGAAATTCCCCGATAGTATAACCCATCCACACCCATAATTTAAGAAAAATTAATATAATGTCATAACTGAAATATAAAGAATAGTGAAGACAAAGTAATTTATAATTATAAATTGCACCTCTGGTGCAGGTGCCCCACTCTGGACAACATAATGAAGTGATCAGGTGCTGACACCTGCTCCTAGGAGCTTGGTGTGGGCCACCCCTCCACCTCTCCAATTGCAGTCTAAAACAGATAACATGCGCTGCCGCTGCTGCTGCTGACATGATTTTTCAAAATGGTAAACAACTCTTGGAATTCTGAACAAAATAGAGAACAGCTTTCCCTCGATATATGCACTAATTGCACTCCTGGAA